>NC_087179.1:4644444-4676944 GCF_035594125.1 Scylla paramamosain
TCAATACTCTGATGTCAGTTTACTCCAGGTGGCATTATTTTTCATTTGGTGGGAGGAGAATGTCCTTCATAAGGCTCCTGGTCCCCTTTTGTGTGTGTGTGTGTATGTGTGTGTGTGTGTGTGTGTGTGTGTGTGTGTGTGTGTGTGTGTGTGTCTGTGTGTCTGTGTGTGTTTTATGTAGGAGGGACACTGGCCAAAGGCAACAAAAATCCAACAAAAAAAATGCCCACTGAAATGGCAGTCCCATAAAAAGGGTCCAAAGCGTTAGTAAAAAATTGAAGGATAAGTAAGTGTCTTAAAACCTCCCTCTTGAAGGAATTCAAGTCATAGGAAGGTGGAAATACAGAAACAGGCAGGGAGTTCCAGAGTTTACCAGAGAAAGGGATGAATGATTGAGAATACTGGTTAACTCTTGCGTTGGAGAGGTGGACAGAATAGGGGTGAGAGAAAGAAGAGAGTCTTGTGCAGCGAGACCGCGGGAGGAGAGAAAGCATGTAGTTAGCAAGATCAGAAGAGCAGTTAGCATGAAAATAGCGGTAGAAGACAGCTAGAGATGCAACATTGCGGCGATGTGAGAGAGACTGAAGACAGTCATTTAGGGGAGAGGAGTTGATGAGACAAAAAGCTTTTGATTCCACCCTGCCTAGAAGAGCAGTATGAGTGGAATCCCCCCAGACATGTGAAGCATACTCCATACATGGACGGATAAGGCACTTGTACAGAGTTAGCAGCTGGGGGAGGAAGGGGTGAGAAAAACTGGCGGAGACGTCCAATAAAAAATTTTAGGACCATCAGAAGTCAAGCATTTTGTGGCTTCCCTGTGTGAAATGTTTACTTCCTGAAGGGTTGGACGTCTATGAAAAGACATGGAAAAGTGCAGGGTGGTATCATCAGCGTAGGAGTGGATAGGACAAGAAGTACGAGTATGGTTTAGAAGATCATTAATGAACAATAAGAAGAAAGTGGGTGACAGGATAGAACCCTGAGGAACACCACTGTTTATAGATTTAGGAGAAGAACAGTGACCGTCTACCACAGCAACATTAGAACGGTCAGAAAGGAAACTTGAGATGAAGTTACAGACAGAAGGATAAAAGCCGCAGGATGGTAGTTTGGAAATCAAATCTTTGTGCCAGACTCTATCAAAAGTTTTTGATATGTCCAAGGCAACAGCAAAAGTTTCACCAAAGTCTCTAAAAGAGGATGACCAAGACTCAGTAAGGAAAGCCAGAAGATCACCAGTAGAGCACTTGAAACCTCCCTGGCATGATCAAAATCTCATATCTTTATCTTGTCCTATCACTCCAATCCCTCCTCAGGATTCCCCTAAGCGAAGGTGCCTCTGACGTTTTGCCTCTGCTAGTTGGGGGGACCTGAGGAGGTATTTTACTGATTTTCCTTGGAATGACTACTGCTTCCGTGTCAGAGACCCGTCTTTGTGTGCTGAGCGCATAACAGAGGTGATAGTGTCTGGCATGGAGGCGTACATTCCTCACTCTTTTTCTCGTCCTAAACCTTCTAAACCTTGGTTTAACACAGCTTGTTCTTGTGCTATACATGATAGAGAGGTGGCCCACAAAAGGTACTTAAGCCTTCCATCACCAGAATCTCATGCACTTTATATTTCTGCCCGGAACCATCCCAAGTCTGTTCTCCAACTGGCCAAAAACTCCTTCATTAACAGAAAATGTCAAAACCTTTCAAGATCTAACTCCCCTCGTGATTTTTGGCATCTAGCCAAAAATATCTCCAATAACTTTGCTTCTTCTTCTTTCCCTCCTCTACTTCAACCAGATGGCACCACTGCTATCACATCTATTTCTAAAGCTGAACTCTTAGCTCAAACCTTTGCTAAAAACTCTACCTTGGACGATTCTGGGCTTGTTCCTCTCTCTCCTCCACCCTCTGACTACTTCATGCCACCTATTAAAATTCTTCGCAATGATGTTTTCCATGCCCTCGCTGGCTTATGAACCTGATGGGGTCCCTCCTATTGTTCTCCGAAACTGTGCCTACGTGCTTGCACCTTGCCTAGTCAAACTCTTTCAGCTCTGTCTGTCAACATCTACCTTTCCTTCTTGCTGGAAGTTTGCCTACATTCAACCTGTTCCTAAAAAGGGTGACTGCTCTAATCCCTCAGACTACCGTCCTATTGCTTTAATTTCCTGCTTATCTAAAGTTTTTGAATCTATCCTCAACAGGAAGATTCTTAAACATCTATCACTTCACAACCTTCTATCTGATCGCCAGTATGGGTTCCGTCAAGGCCGCTCTACTGGTGATCTTCTGGCTTTCCTTACTGAGTCTTGGTCATCCTCTTTTAGAGATTTTGGTGAAACTTTTGCTGTTGCCTTGGACATATCAAAAGCCTTTGATAGAGTCTGGCACAAAGCTTTGATTTCCAAACTACCCTCCTACGGTTTCTATCCTTCTCTCTGTAACTTCATCTCAAGTTTCCTTTCTGACCGTTCTATTGCTGCTGTGGTAGACGGTCACTGTTCTTCTCCTAAATCTATTAACAGTGGTGTTCCTCAGGGTTCTGTCCTGTCACCCACTCTCTTCTTATTATTCATTAATGATCTTCTAAACCAAACTTCTTGTCCTATCCACTCCTATGCTGATGATACCACCCTGCACTTTTCCACGTCTTTTCATAGACGTCCAACCCTTCAGGAGGTAAACATATCACGCAGGGAAGCCACAGAACGCCTGACTTCTGATCTTTCTAAAATTTCTGATTGGGGCAGAGCAAATTTGGTATTGTTCAATGCCTCAAGAACTCAATTCCTCCATCTATCAACTCGACACAACCTTCCAGACAACTATCCCCTCTTCTTCAATGACACTCAACTGTCCCCCTCTTCTACACTGAACATCCTCGGTCTGTCCTTTACTTATAATCTGAACTGGAAACTTCACATCTCATCTCTAGCTAAAACAGCTTCTATGAAGTTAGGTGTTCTGAGACGTCTCCGCCAGTTTTTCTCACCCCCCCAGCTGCTAACTCTGTACAAGGGCCTTATCCGTCCATGTATGGAGTATGCATCACATGTCTGGGGGGGTTCCACTCATACTGCTTTTCTAGACAGGGTGGAATGAAAAGCTTTTCGTCTCATCAACTCCTCTCCTCTAACTGACTGTCTTCAGCCTCTCTCTCACCGCCGCAATGTTGCATATCTAGCTGTCTTCTACCGCTATTTTCATGCTAACTGCTCTTCTAATCTTGCTAACTGCATGCCTCCCCTCCTTCCGTGGCCTCGCTGCACAAGACTTTCTTCTTCCTCACACCCCTATTCTGTCCACCTCTCTAACGCAAGAGTTAACCAGTATTCTCAGTCATTCATCCCTTTCTCTGGTAAACTCTGGAACTCTTTGCCTGCTTCTGTATTTCCACCTTCCTACGACTTGAATTCCTTCAAGAGGGAGGTTTCAAGACACTTATCCACCAATTTTTGACCACTGCTTTGACCCTTTTATGGGACTGGCATTTCAGTGGGCATTTTTTTTATTAGATTTTTGTTGCCCTTGGCCAGTATCCTTCCTATATAAAAAAAAAAAAGAGCGGCCTTGACGGAACTCATACTGGCGATCAGATAGAAGGTTGTGAAGTGATAGATGTTTAAGAATCTTCCTGTTGAGGATAGATTCAAAAATTTTAGATAGCCAGGAAATTAAAGCAATAGGACGGTAGTTTGAAGGATTAGAACGGTCACCCTTTCTAGGAACAGGCTAAATGTAGACAAACTTCCAGCAAGAAGGAAAGGTAGATGTTGACAGACAGAGCTGAAAGAGTTTGACTAGGGAAAGTGCAAGCACGGAGGCACAGTTTCGGAGAACAATAGGAGGGACCCCATCAGGTCCATAAGCCTTCCGAGGGTTTAGGCCAGCGAGGGCATGGAAAACATAATTGCGAAGAATTTTAATAGGTAGCATGAAGTAGTCAGAAGGTGGAGGAGAGGGAGGAACAAACCCAGAATCGTCCAAGGTAAATTTCAGCAAAGGTTTGAGCGAAGAGTTCAGCTTTAGAAATAGATGTGATAGCAGTGGAGCCATCTGGTTGAAATAAAGGAGGGAAAGAAGAAGAAGCAAAATTATTGGAGATATTTTTGGCTAGATGCCAGAAATTACGAGGGGAGTTAAATCTTGAAAGGTTTTGACAATTTCTGTTAATGAATGAGTTTTGGCTAGTTGGAGAACAAACTTGGCATGGTTCCGGGCAGAAATATAAAGTGCACGAGATTCTGGTGATGGAAGGCTTAAGTACCCTTTGTTGGCCACCTCTCTGTCACGTATAGCACGAGAACAAGCTATGTTAAACCAAGGTTTGGAAGGTTTAAGTCGAGAAAAAGAGTGAGGAATGTACGCCTCCATGCCAGACACTTTCACCTCTTTTATGCGCTCAGCTCACAAAGACGGGTCTCTGACTCGGAAGCAGTAGTCATTCCAAGGAAAATCAGCAAAATACCTCCTCAGGTCCCCCCAACTAGCAGAGGCAAAACGCCAGCGGCACCTTCGCTTTGGGGGATCCTGAGGAGGGATTGGAGTGATAGGACAAGATACATATATGAGATTGTGATCGGAGGAGCCCAACGGAGAAGAAAGGGTGACAGCATAAGCAGAAGGATTACAGGTCAGGAAAAGGTCAATAATGTTGGGCATATCTCTAAGACGGTCAGGAATACGAGTAGGGTGTTGCACCAATTGCTCTAAGTCGTGGAAGATAGCAAAGTTGAAGGCTAGTTCACCAGGATGGTCAGTGAAGGGAGAGGAAAGCCTAGAGCTGGTGGTGAACATTGATGTCTCCAAGAATGGAGATAGATCTCTGCAAAAGGGAAGAGGGTCAGAATGTGCTCAACTTTGGAAGTTAAGTAGTCAAAGAATTTCTTATATTCAGAGGAGTTAGATGAGAGGTATACAGCACAGATAAATTTAGTTTGAGAGTGACTCTGTAGTCGTAGCCAGATGGTAGAAAACTCGGAAGATTCAAGAGCGTGGGCACGAGAGCAGGTTAAGTCATTGCACACATAAACGCAACATCCAGCTTTGGATTGAAAATGAGGATAGAGAAAATAGGAGGGTTCAGAAAATGAGCTACTGTCAGTTGTCTCAGACACCTGAGTTTCAGTGAGGAAAAGAAAATGAGGTTTAGAAGAGGAGAGGTGGTGTTCTACAGATTGAAAGTTAGATCTTAGACCACGAATATTGCAGAAGTTAATGAAGAAAAAGTTGAGGGGGTGTGTCAAGACACTTAGGGTCGTCGACAGAAAGGCAGTCCGATCTGGGGACATTTATGGTCCCCTCCCCAGATGGGGACTCCGAGGCTGGTGTAGGAGTCGCCATGATAATTTTGAAATTTTTGAGTGAAGGGTGTGTGTGTTATTAGGTGCTTGTAGTTTTGCGTGGAGGAAGAGAGTTGTCTTTAGAGGGCAGGCTGTGACCGCCCCCTTGTGTTGTGAGACACAAAGGGAAACGTTCAGTGAGGTCACAGCTGGTTTAATGATAAGTTCATAGCACCCCCTGAACAGTGCTTTAGACCTCACTGGGAGTAATTATTGTTTCGGCAGATGTCTACTGCCTCCTCTTATATATATATATATATATATATATATATATATATATATATA
This sequence comes from Scylla paramamosain, assembly GCF_035594125.1. Lineage (NCBI taxonomy): Eukaryota > Metazoa > Arthropoda > Malacostraca > Decapoda > Portunidae > Scylla > Scylla paramamosain. The sequence continues at coordinate 4,650,069 of NC_087179.1, forward strand.
TATATATATATATATATATATATATATATATATATATATATATATATATAAGAGGAGGCAGTAGACATCTGCCGAAACAATAATTACTCCCAGTGAGGTCTAAAGCACTGTTCAGGGGGTGCTATGAACTTATCATTAAACCAGCTGTGACCTCACTGAACGTTTCCCTTTGTGTCTCACAACACAAGGGGGCGGTCACAGCCTGCCCTCTAAAGACAACTCTCTTCCTCCTTTATATATATATATATATATATATATATATATATATATATATATATATATATATATATATATATATATATATATATATATATATATATATATATATATATATATATATAACGTAACGCGAGTTTCTGCAAATACTGAAAGAGGTGAAGGAATGTGTAATTCTAAATAGAAAATGTTCTTTACTCATATGCATTTTAAGGCTTTATTTACCTGTCAGAGGAGTTGAAAATGTATGGAACTTGCGGGTTTGCTCTGCGTGTAACTATGAGGTGACGGACTGTTGCACTGTCACTGGGAGGAGGGGGGGTGGCAGCGAGTCCAAGCTACCTTGAAAACAGCTGAGTGATGATACGACGTAACATTTTACAGCACCACAATAATCACCGCAGTAATGTTGTGGTGTGATGCTTATCGGTAAATTACATGCTTTTTTAATATCACTTTTCTTGTTATAAGATACTGTAATATTCAACAGCTTGCAAAAAATAAGATTAAACCATTCGTAATTTGACCAAGTGGCTTCTCCGAGGCTGTGACAATGCAACCGTCTGTTCGTCAACTCATAGCTACACGTAGAGCACACCCGCGAGTCCCATATATTTTCAACTACTCTGACGGGTAAACAAAGCCTTAAAATGCATATGTGTATAGAACATTTTCTACTTAGCATTACACATTGTTTCACCTCTTTCAGTATTTGCAGAAAATCGCGTCACACTATATATATATATATATATATATATATATATATATATATATATATATATATATATATATATATATATATATATATATATATATATATATATATATATATATATATATATATATATATATATATATATATATATATATATATATATATATATATATATATATATATATATATATATATATATACGGAGAGTGGCAGTAGAGCCAAGCCACTTCATTGTCGCCAGTCGTTGTTCAGTCGAGGCCACCTGGCTGGTAGTCAAATGTTGCTTTGTCATCTCGCTTTGACATTTTTCCCTTTTTCTCTCATTGAGGTATTTTATGTACGTCTATTCTTTTCCTTGAAGATGCAGCCTCACGCTGTGGCTGTGACGTCGCACCTCTCCATCTTTTCGGCACTCTTTCTCGATTGGATTCACTGCGAGCTTTCATTGTTTATTTATTTATTTATTTATTTTTATGTATTAGGGCCACTGGCCAAGGACAACAAATATTTAAATAAAAGAAAGCCCTACTTAAATGCCAGTTCCCAGAGCAGTGCCAAATAGAATGATAAGTGTCTTGAAACCTTCCTCTAAGAAGGAGTAAATACAGAAGCAGGCAGGGAGTTCCAGAGTTTACCAGAGAAGGGGAAGAATGATTGAGAATACTGGTTAACTCTTGCTTTAGAGAGGTTGACAGAATAGGAGTGAGAGAAAGAAGAAAGTCTTATGCAGCGAGGCCGCGGGAGGTGGGGAGGCATGCAGTTAGCAAGATCAGAATAGCAGTTACCATGAAAACAGCGGTAGAAGATAGCAACAGATGCAATGCTGTGGCGATGAAAGAGAGATATTTTTTTCAGCAAGTGTTCTGGAAACAAATACATATGACAACGCAGAACACCGATCAACAAATTGTGGCTATCAGAAACAGCGCACGTGGGTCAGCCAGATTCTATCGGTCACTCACTGACCACCCCACTTTCCTCTGCCATAGGGCTGTCTGCAAGGAGTCGAGTAAAGCTTTTTTAGACTCCTTTTCTGGCTGCCTGCAGGTTCTCACGCACTGACTCACGGAAAAACTATCGTACGAGTATATTATGACATAAAACTTCTCAGAAAAAAAAAATATTATACTTTGTATTGTGAGCCAAGGAAGTGGTTGTGGCAGGATGCACGGCCCTTTGAATTTTAAAGGGACCAAATACGTCTTCTCTCTATAGAGGAGCGCATAGACAATCAGTCTGATAACAGTTCGGAGATTTTTTTTCCTCTTAAACTTATGGAAATACATCTGTCTGGAACCGGATTGATCTACTTGTCTATCCTGGAACGGAAATGATTGACCTGCCAGACCAGAGCGGCGTGATTTACTTGCTCGTGAGGTGTGAGTATGTAGTGAGGACCTACCTGAGGACCTGCAAGCTATACGATAATAGTGTACCAGCCAAACCGTAAACCAAGAAGCCCTATTGTGGACCGCGGTATTGTGAGTTCCCTCGCCAATCCACTACATACAGCTGAGGAAGGTTTGAATATATTACGTATTAAGCGTACCTGTACATGTGAACTAACGGGATCGTCTCTCCAGCCTACCATTGGAAGAACGACTAATGAAGGAAGCCTTACTTTTTCGGCTTCCTCATTCAGGTGCATGCGGAAGTGAACGGTTCTGTCGGTGTGGAGCAAGTGGGATGGTGGCAACATACCAACGTGCGCTGATTCATGCATTCAGTAGTTACTCTGTGATGAATTCACAAACCAGAGAACACCCTGCAGGATGGTGTTTGTCACGTCATGTCTTTTTTCTCCTTTTAATGGATGATGGGATTGGCGTGAGGCATATGTTCTAAAGCGCCTTATTTCATAACACATCATATGGAATGCATGAGAGTCATCTATGGAGCAATAGTCCCCCATCTTTCTGTCAGCGTGTGCCCGTTGCCTAACACTGAACTGGTCTCTCCTTCCTCTAGATGAAAGCCCATTCAACATCCTCTTATGTGCATCTAAGTGGTATCACCACATTATAGATCACATCATTATACTTTGCAAAGAGAAACATTTGCAGTTAGTAAATGTATTACACAAAAAGTATATACATAGTTTAGATCATGAATGAGTTATTAGGGACAGATCATAAGTAAATATCTTAATAATAGAACACACACACACACAAAAAGGGAAAAAAAAAAATCAGATATAGTTGCTGAAGAGGAGGTACTTAGATGATTAGTAAACACCGAGAGAATGCAACGTGATTTCACGACACTTGTAACCTACTGGAGGTAGAAGATACAACACAACACCATGAACGTTCATATTCTACAGTAATACAGTAACAGAGTACTTATGGTGAGCTCAAGTGTTATAAAGAAATAGCAAGAAATAATAAAGCGGCCAGAGTCTGAAGATTCTTTTAGCTTTGGCCTGTGTATTTTTTTTTTAATCATACACACACATACACACCTATATGCATACATTTATGCTTCATAAAAGTTACATTATACTGTAACATTATACATACGAGTATATGCATCCATACACTCATACATGCAACCATACACACATACATACATACTTATATATATATATATATATATATATATATATATATATATATATATATATATATATATATATATATATATATATATATATACACTTACATACATACACACACATGTAAATACATATATACAGATATGCATATATATATATATATATATATATATATATATATATATATATATATATATATATATATATATATATATATATATATATATATATATATATATATATATATATATATAGAAAGAGAGAGAGAGAGAGAGAGAGAGAGAGAGAGAGAGAGAGAGAGAGAGAGAGAGAGAGAGAGAGAGAGAGAGAGAGAGAGAGGGGCAAGGATAATATTTCACCACGGTCGAAACGCATATATATATATATATATATATATATATATATATATATATATATATATATATATATATATATATATATATATATATATATATATATATATATATATATATATATATATAGATAGATAGATAGATAGATAGATAGATAGATAGATAGATAGATATAGATATGCATACACTTATGCTTCCATAATGGTACAAAAAATTAATTTGCTTTGATCACATGACATAACACACGTAATAATTTGTTGATTTAGTTGGTAACATTAATTTTCACAATGTTTGGGTTTCATAGCTATAACCTTTACATATTATCAAACGTTTGCAATAATGATGACTTAATTTTGTTTTTAAATATGTTAATTGATGTATTGGATTTAGTATCGTTGGGAAGATTATTCTAGTGCCTGACCCCCTGCGCACATGCACTGTGCTCAACGTGTACAGTGCGGCAGTATGGTGTGCGTAGGCCGTAAGGTCTTCTTGTGTTAATATTTTGTGATAATGATTCAGATTTTTGCATGGAATATATATATATATATATATATATATATATATATATATATATATATATATATATATATATATATATATATATATATATATATATATATATATATATATATATATATATGGAGAGAGAGAGAGAGAGAGAGAGAGAGAGAGAGAGAGAGAGAGAGAGAGAGAGAGAGAGAGAGAGAGAGAGAGAGAGAGAGAGAGAGAGAGAGAGAGAGAGAGAGAGAGAGAGAGAGGCAAGGATAATATTTTACCGCGGTCGTAACGCAGGGGATTAGCATTGGCCTGGGGAAGACAGCAGATTTCTTGGAATCATGTGTCACGAGTCGCTAAATTCATGGCAAGGTTTTCCGGCACGTCCCAGGAGGCCGTCATGCAAAACAGATGAGACCAAGGCTTGATGTGCTACATCTTGATTGGAGAGGATTCTGGTTCTTTGGATTTGCGAAGAGGAAGTTGACAGATTGACGTTGTATTTTCCAGAGCTGTTACTTCATATAATATCTCAATTTCATCTTATCACTTTTGGTTTTCATTATCGTCATATCATACTAGCATTTCATGTCCTGTCTTGTCCTCTCTTCTCTCCTCCTGCTCCTCCTCTTTCATAAGGACATAAGAAAATAAGAAAAAAAATAAATAACGTGCTAGAACCCATCAGGCCTACACGTGGCAATCCCTGTATGAAACATATTCGTCCCTACCTATTTCCACTTATCATCTCCATCCATAAATATGTCTAATGTTCTTTTAAATCTTCTTAATGACTCAGCACTAACAACTTGATTACTGAGTCCGTTCCAATCATATACCTCTATTTGAGAACAAATTCCTTTCTATCTCTATTTCTGAGTCTATCCTAATTACCGATCCTTGGAATTTTGCTTACGTCAGCCTTGTTATAACTCCTATATCACTTGAAGAGTTCTATGAGGTCCCCTCTTAACCTACATCTCTCTAAGGAATGTAAATTTAATAGCTTCAGCTTCTTTTCATAAGGATTACTCCTCATCCCCTGTATCCTTTTAGTCATTCTCCTTTGCACTGATTCTAATATATCTATATCCCTCCTGTAATGTGGGGACCAGAACTGCACGGCATTGTTTAGATGAGGTCTGACCAGCGCTAAATATAACTTTAGTATTACTGCGGGACTTACTCCTTTTAACACTCCTAAAAATTAATCCCGTTCCTCTCCTTCTGCTTTACATTTGACTTTAATTACTTCTTCTCACATTTGCATTCATCAATCACACCGAAGATGGAGCAAGTGTGTGTTCATCGATTTCTTTTTCTTGACAGACCCGGGGAGAAGTGAGAAAAATACGTTTTCACACATTTGGAGAGGCGCACAAAGCTTGCCCTCTCGTGGGTATTCTCTGAACAATGTTGATTTAGAGAACACAGCAGGAAGCGGCCTCACTGTCACGTGGTGTGGATCTAATTTATATAATGGCAGCTTCCTCATGTGCGGCCGTGTGCAGTCCCCGAGACTATGAGGCAGTGCAGGCTAATGTTGCCCTCACACTGGATATTGTCATGTTCTTGTGTACATTGTACATAACGCACGATGCACTGCCACTTCTCACTGCTTCTCCCATTATATCTGTGATTTACGAGTATGACTAAGACTTCGCTCCTTAAGGTATTGAATTTAGCTTGTTATTGCAGGGTTATGTCTATTTCGTTGTTAATAATTATATAAGCACAAAAAAGCATTTACGGCACTATATATATATATATATATATATATATATATATATATATATATATATATATATATATATATATATATATATATATATATATATATATATACCGGCCCGTTCCCGGTTATATTTCCAAGAAAGTGGATGTTACACTGATCCCAGAAAGTCTTAAAGCTCTGGATATATATATATATATATATATATATATATATATATATATATATATATATATATATATATATATATATATATATATATATATATATATATATATATATATATATATATATATATATATATGTGTGTGTGTGTGTGTGTGTGTGTGTGTGTGTGTGTGTGTGTGTGTGTGTGTGTGTAAAATAATAATAATAATAATAATAATAATAAACGGTTTATTATTTAGGCAGTTGACAAACTGAAAATGTACATAGGGGATGGGGAAAAACTTAACATTAATCCTAAAGGTAAGTCTAATCTAGGAGGGAGTGTGTGTGTGTGTGTGTGTGTGTGTGTGTGTGTGTGTGTGTGTGTGTGTGTGTGTGTGTGTGTGTGTGTGTGTGTGTGTGTGTATGTGTGTGTCGGCACGATCCCGGTTATATTTCCAAGAAACTGGACGTTACACTGACCCAGAAAGTCTTGAAAGGCCTGCATTTTTAAAGGCCTCGAATACCTACCCATCCTATCCGAAATCGCCAGCTATTAAACCCTCTCACAAAACCCTTACCTCGGCACAGCACGCCAGAAATCACCTCAATACCAGATCAATGTTGGGGCAGAAAGCACAATTATTCTATATAATAACAGGATATATTAATAATAATATTAAATTACAAATAACTTGAGGTAGTACACATTAGAAAAAATTAGGGAACAAATTTTTACCCTAGACCAACACAAGATAAATCCCACATTCAATCACAATAAATTCCCCCTTTTACTCAGGCTCTTATATCACCTCCCTTATTGCTCAAAGGCTATACATATCAATATATGACATTCCCGTCACTTCACAAAGCACTAAAACCCTTTTACTCCTTCATGGGCCGCTGAAATATTTTCCCCAGCTTCAGGAATTTCCCTAGACGCCGTCACTGCGTCACTAAATAACAAAACCCGTATTTTACCTCCTCAAACCTCACAATACATCACCATCATCACCATAGATCACCTATAACACCATAGCACCACCCCCAAAGACACCAGTAACACCACAACACCACCACAACCCCGACCACAAAATGGGTGCCTTTCAGCCCTGGCGCTGCCCCACAGCGTTACGTCACCGACACGACTCACCAACCAAATTTCAGCGGACAAGAGGTCTTGGTACCACAAAAGACTCACCAACCTGATCCTGGATGTCAAGGTTATACCATCACTTCACTAATACCTCCACACATCCACTCAGTCATCACATCACCACCTCTAAGCACTCTGAAATTCTGCTGACTCAGATACAAAAGCGAAACACTATCGCCTCTCACCTCAACACGTTCCACCTCAAATACACCTTTTTCCTTATATATATATATATATATATATATATATATATATATATATATATATATATATATATATATATATATATATATATATATATATATATATATATATATATATATATATATATATATATATATATATATATATATATTAAATTATGAAGGAAAAAATACTACATGATATGAGTAAGTAAGCCTTACACTAACCTATAACTAAGAATAAAGATATGTTCAGAAAGAAAACGGAACACGGGGGACACTAAGAAAACGTGTTCCTTTTCAAGGTAAACTCGGGCAATAACATGACAATTAAAATAAATAAATAAATATATATATATATATATATATATATATATATATATATATATATATATATATATATATATATATATATATATATATATATATATATATATGTGTGTGTGTGTGTGTGTGTGTGTGTGTGTGTGTGTGTGTGGGATTGAAAGCGATGGCAAGTTCTGCATTTTATATTTCCTTAAGGACTTTCTCTTTATTTCTTAAAAGTGTTCGATTCTCTTTTATGTGTTGTATGATGACATCTTCATAGTGTGTCATCTATGCCATATCGCGACCCTCCTACAATGGCTGAGGTAGGATGCTTTACTCTCGATGTTTGAAGAGAGAATGAATAGCTGGTTCTTCTTGATTCGTGAGACACAAAGCCCCACACAGGCTATAAGTAGACGCCCTAAGTTAGGTGAAGGAAGCTGGGAAGAACAGTGTTTTTAATATTTATTAAAGGATGGAAAGGGAAAGAAGTACTCTGTAGAGCGGAGGGACCTACTGTGGTGAAAGTTTCGCAGCAGGGCAAGTGGGAGGAGGCCTTTGTAAAACAAAGGGGTGATTGAGTTATCGTGGCCTCATCCGTAGGGAAAGTTTTAGATTTCGGTAAAAAAAAAGGAGGACACAGCTGTGGGGTGGGGCGGCAGCCTTACCTGGCGCTTTCGAGGGAGACAGCAGTCAATCAGGTCCGAGCTACGGTCTCACTACTGCAGTTGTGTACATCCCTGTACAGGGCGCCGCTCACAAGGGTATTGCCCCCACCAGTCTCTATTATTGGTATCTAATCTCTCCCTTGGTACTTAATTCCTGATGCTGGCCACATACTAACGTGGCCCCAGCTGCTCACAACCCGTCACAGGTCGCAAGTAGGAGTATTGACCCTTAACTCGGGGCTATCTGTGTCCCGTCTGTGTCTGTGTGTGCTCTACTTAGGTGTCTCGTTCCTACTCGTGTATTTTAGTAGTGACACGTAGTCATCTGTTACGTATCTCATCAGTCTCACTGCGGATGTCCACCTGTCTCTGTTGTCTATGTAGCCGTGCTTTGCTGCCTGCTTCCTGAACGGGGCCGTTGTTTCGCAGTCCAGCAGGTAGTAGACGAGGGGTTCCTCCGTGAAGACCCTGCAATTCCTACAGAGTTCTCGTAGTTCTCGCCAAGTGATCTGAATGTGGGAAAACCTAAGCGTAATCGATGAATACATAATCTGTCATTCTTTGTGACGGGGCTTGGTAGCGGCAGTAGTTCACCGTCGGTTACCAGCGCCTGCAACTTGAGTGTAGAGGAATGCGCCTCAGATGTGGGGGACATCACGGTCATGGCCTGTGACTTCTCGACTGAGATTCCCAGTTCCCAGCATGCAATGTCTACTGCGTAGAGGCCAGTCTGCGCCCTGACAACTCTGTCTCCTTGGCCTGTAGAGACAAGGGCCAAATCATCAGCATAGCTGAGAAGAGATACGTTTTTGTGGAAAGGAATGCTCACAAGAGCTTCCATGAGGACGTTAAATAGCGTGGAGCTTGTGAACGGCGTAGTGCCGTTCTCAAACTGCTGAACGTTCGAGACGTGGCTCTAATATCCCTACCCTGGCTTTGCGGTCGCTGAGGTAGTCGTGGGTCCAGCTGAGTAAGCAGCCACTGACTCCTCTCGCTGCCAGTCTGTCAGTTATAGAATGCTTTCTCTAAGTCAAGGAAGACTACGACGGCTGGTCTGTTATTTATCACTGCAGGGAGAGAGGTGATACCGTGAGCAGCACTTCTCCTTTCAGCAAAGCCGTATATGTTCTCGTGTGGGTTGCCTAGTTTCCACTTGAGACTACTCAGAACTATTCTCTCAGCTGTCTTGGATACACAGCTTAACAGGGAAATTGGTCTGGTCTTATTTGGCTCCTTGGATTTCGTTATGGGGTGGATGACCGATGTTTTCCAGCCAACCGGTGGCCGTCCTGCTAGCTAGGAGACGTTGACGAGAGTGAGCAGAGCGCTCTCACCTGCTGGACCCATGCTTCTCAGCACAGTGTACGTTATTTTGTTCTCACCTGGAGCGGTGTCTCTACTTGTTTTCTCAGTCCTCTGTAGCTCATACAGCGTGAAGGGTTGGGGGCTGGGCGCCCTTTCGCCGCTCTGATGCGTGCGAGTCGCTCTGGGAGCAGCTGCTCCTGGCGTCTCTGGACATCTGCGGGGAGCTGGTTTGTAGCGGCTCTTTGTGTGTTAGAGAGAACAAGCATCTGAGCTTCCTCCCCGGCATTGAGATAGGGGGCGGTGACGCTTGTGCCTTCCTCCTGTCACGCTCTGGAGGCAGGAGCAAAGGTCTTTGAATGATGAGAATTGACTGAAGCCTTCATACCAACCATTCCAACCGAGGTTGGCCTGCGAGCGCGTCCTGCGAAAAAGTTTTCGCAGTCTGTTCACCCTGTGATTTATTTCTTTGATGGGCGGAATATGGAACCACCAATTTTTAGATGATGGTTTATAGCCGGTGCCACAGGAATAAGTTTGAGGAGCTGTTCTCTTCCTTTTTTTTTTATAAACGACATAGATGAGGATGTTACCGGTATAATATCGAAATTTGCTGATGACACCAAAATAGCGAAAACGTAATGTGAAATGAACAAATAAATGAAATGCAGAACAATCCAGACAAGTTGTCAGTGGGGTCAAACATGGCAAATTAATTTCAATGCAGATAAGTGTAGTGTTTCATATAGGGTATCGAAACGAGAAAGCAAAGTATGTTATGAATGGTACCCAATTTTAAAGTGTAGATAGCGAAATTAATTTAGGAGTGACAACATCGAATAGCCTAAAACCTAGCCAACAATTTCAGAAGTCAGAAAGAAAACGAATAGAGTAATTAGCTTAATCGGCAGGTCATTTGAAAACAGATACGATCCTCAGTTTTATAACTCCTTGGTCTGTCCACTTTTATAATATTGCGTTCAAGCATTGTGCCTCTATCAAGAAAATGACATAGATAAATTATAACAAGTTCAGCGTACAGTAACAAAAATTATACCAAGCCTAAGGAACAAATCATACGATGAGCGTCTTAAAGAATTAAATATATTTTCATTAACTCAAAGAAGTCTAAGAGGCGATTTAATATAAGTGTTTAAAATCATCAAAGGCATTGGTAACATGGACTACTGTAAGTATTTCACGATATAGTCTTCAAATTACACGCGAGGAAACGGTTGCAAAATTGTTGGGAAATCCTTAAATTCTCATGGATCAAAAAATTTCTATAGAATGGGCTTCCTCGAGACATGATACATGGCAACACCGTAGAGAATTTTAGACACTGTCTTGATAAATATTTTGCCTCAAATCCGCAGCTAACAGCATTTGTTGGTGATTAACTTCCTTGTCTCAATAAAATGGGGACACGTCATTTTTATTTTCATTCTTTCCTATAAAATTTCCTTCGGTGTTTTACTTCTCCAGTTCTGTAAGGTATTTATTTCCGACCTGTTTTCTGTACGGCTTATGCCAGAGGGAGTGGAGGGTGACAAGTCTTTTGCTTTCCTGTCCTTTTCTCCTGCTATCATTTTAGTAATCCTAGGTCTGGTCACCTCCTGGGGCCACAAGGTCTGTCGTGGCCTGTGTATCTATGTAACTTTCTTTCTCTTTCTCCTGTACAGCAACACCATGGCAACACCATCTCAATAGTCCACGCCAGCAAATAGAACCCGCATACTGCTTACTGGCTGCGGTGTTTACTTTTTACCTTTATGGTATCTGAAGTCTTCTCTTCTGTAATGAATTTTTCTCCCATCTCTCACTCGTCTCTCTCTTTTCTTGCTGCTCCCTTTCTCTCCTCTCTACTCTTTTCCATCTCATGTCTTGTCCTCTCTTCTCTTCTCCTGCTCCTTCTCTTTTCCGCTCCTCTCCCTTTTTTCTTGTCTAAAATTCGCAAATAACGAACGATGACGTTGAAGGGAAATAAAGATGGACGTTGTTTCTTTACATATTTCATACTACAAGTATAATCTGAATTTTACAATCCTCAGAGAGGCGGAGATTAAGAGGGATTTGTTGAAGGCCTTCATGTGTTATAGGATATATAATAAGGTTGACATAAACGAAGTTACAAGGGCAAGTTGTTGTAATCAGGATAGGGCAAGAAATTATGGGTTCAAACTTGATAAGTCTTCCTCTTTCTTCGGCTTTGTCCATCTCTATATGGGGTCGCTGTTCGCTATCAGTCCCCTCCATTCTTACCTGTCTTGTGCCTGTGCCTCTCCTGTCACGTTCATCTCCCGTAGGTCAGCAGCGATGACGTATTTTCATCTAAGTTTGATAAAGTAAGATTCAAAAAAAGGGATGGGAAGAAATTAGTACTCAAGTAAAAAGAGATGGGAATAAATTAGTACTCAAGAAGAGTGGTAAATTAATGGAATGGAATCGGATTGTTAAGGACGAATCATTAGAAAGTTTTAAATGACTGTAAAAAAATTATGGATAAGTATAATAGGTGGAAACAGTATGCTTTATGCAGGAACTGCCACGTGTAGGCATAATGGTTTCTTACAACTTCCCATATTTTCTTATGTTCTTATGTTCTCATTGATTTCATCCTTCCTTAGTTCTCTGTTGTGTTCTTCCTTAGTTCTCTGTTATGCGTGTTCCTGGTTCAACCCATCCCTGCCTCTGCCGGCAGGGGGTGGTGACGAGGGCACTCGAGGCGTTGCTCCGAAGCGGTGACGCTATCTCATGAGGAGTCAGCAGCCCGAGCCCCTTCTGCTCGAGGGTTCGGGAGGAGGAAGAGAAACTTCGGGCGAGACACTCCACCCTTAACGTGGAGGAAGGACGATCATTCCTCCCATTACCTCGATCATACAGTTTATTTCTCCTTAACTTTCAATAAGGTTCATTCTCGAATAACTTTGGTAATCGCATCTTCTAATCAGGAACAAGGAGGCGTCGTTTCCTATGGTTTGCCGGCTGTCCGTGTTGTCCACGTCATCTGCTTCTGGTGATCTCTGCTTCCCTCATATACTAATTCAGTGATAGCCACTTGGGTATCTCTTTTTGTAATCTGGTGGTAGTCTCCGGCTCTGTTAGTCTTGTGATGACTCACCGCATCTTGTTGTTCTCGGTGGTCACGTCTCGTCTCTTATCTATCAGGGTGGTGATAGCTTCTTGGTACCTGCTTTCGTGTTTATCATCTTCTTCCCTCATTTATTTTATCTTATTTCTTTCTTTATTTCTTCATTTTTTCTTTCTTATTTCTTCTTTCTTTTCACGTGTTTCACTTCTTCTTGTTTCTTGGGTTACAACAATTATAATAGTAGTAGTAGTAGTTATGATAATAATAATAATAATAATAATAATAATAATAATAATAATAATAACAATAATGATAATAATAATAATAATAATAATAACAATAATAACAATAACAATAATAATAATAGTAATGTTGAGACATTTTTGGACAAGCGGAGCAAGGAGGTGTAAGGAAGAACGGGAGTGACGAGGTAAGTTTACTTCACGATTAGTTTCGCTATCTGCTTCTTCAAGGGAACTGAAGAAGCAGATAGCAAAACTAGTGAGGAAAAAAACTAATAATTATAATAATAATAATAATAATAATAATAATAATAATAATAATAATAATAAAGATGATGATGGTTATGAGAAGAAGAAGAAGAACAATATACTACATTGTCGCATTGTGGAGTGTCCTCTCCTGTAGCGACCTGGGCGTTGATACACAAGGTAAATTAATTGATATCATGTTATAATTGGAAGCATTAGCTCCTTGGAGTTTTTTGTTCTGCTTATCGAACTTTGCTCATTATTGCCATTACTACTATGGCAATGAACAGTTTTGTTGTGTGGTTGAGCGGTATGGGAAAGTAGTAGTGTAACTCTCTCTCTCTCTCTCTCTCTCTCTCTCTCTCTCTCTCTCTCTCTCTCTCTCTCTCTCTCTCTCTCTCTCTCTCTCTCTCTCTCTCTCTCTCTCTCTCTCTCTCTCTCTCTCGTTTTCACAATACTTGGTACACGAGGTCCATACTACTATTCTCATAACAGCACAACCATCATTCATATGAAGGATATATAGGGAAAAGAAATAAAACTTGTAGTGTAGAGAGGTCAGCGTTTCCCTTAAGTGGTAGACGGGCTGATCTATTAACCAATCGGCAACGCTACGAAAGCCACTGTTCAAACAGAGATTAGCTTATAAAAAAAAATAGGTTTGGCATCGGTTGTAAACTCTAGTCTTTTTACTCCTGGAAGAACATTTGAGCGTTGGCCGAGTAGGGGAATTCCCCGTGAGCTGCGTTGCCGTGTCACTACAGGACCAATTATCGGTTTAACACCTTGGTGGAAAGGACAGGCGACTCTCCTACCTCCTCCGTCCCTCCCTCCCTCCTTTCTCTCTCTCTCTCTCTCTCTCTCTCTCTCTCTCTCTCTCTCTCTCTCTCTCTCTCTCTCTCTCTCTCTCTCTCCGTATTGTATGATACTGTGTGAATAATTTTTCTATAATTTATTTGTTCATGGTAATTTGTTTTGTGTAATCTCGATTTGGGGCAGAGCAGATTCGTTGCACTGTAGTCTCACTCACATTAGTACCTTTGGATGTTGGAGCTATTACTCTGGCGAACGCAATGATAGGACCTCTATTGACCCTTCTTATTAAAGAATACTTATTATTGTTGTAGATATGTTCTTTCTCCCGGCTGTGAAGAACACGCGAGCACTTCGAAGTTGCTTCCATCGTGGGAGTGTCCCTTGAAAGGCTGAGCCACCCCCTCCTCTCTCTGATATGAGTCACCTACCGGAAAGCATCCCAGGTGCTCGACCTAAAGGACAACGCCGCAAAGCTATGATGTCAAATGTTGAGATATTTAAGTAAAATCCAGACTATTTATTATCTTAAAACCCGAACCATTCATAGCAGTGTATGGTTTGATGAGCTAAATAATCCATACTTAATACTTGAATTCTAATAGAAAGTAAAAATAATTGATATATTCAAGGTAAATTGTGTGATGTGGCAGAGTAGCTAACGGATCTCGACCAACGCCTAAACGTTCTTCCGAGAATAAAAAAATAGTATAGTAATGAATGGACTATGGTCAAAAGTATTAGCCGTAAAATATCAGTAGAAGATAACAAGAGATGCAACATGGCTGCGGTGAGTTTGAGGAGTCACTTGGAGGAGAGTTAAGGAGGAGAAAAACGTTTGACTCCACCCTGTTTAGCAAGGCTGTGTGAATGCAGGCTCTGCAATAGAAGCCAAATTTTATGCAAAGACGGATAAGGTCTCTGTATGAAGTCGTTATCGGGATTAACAGGGACGACTCAGAATACAGTAGTGACCCCGGAATCCGAACCACCCCATTGTTCGAAGAGTTCAGAATCCGAACCATTTTTCGAACAGATTTTGCCCTAAAATCCTAACGCATTTTAAGGACCCGAACACTAACGTAACGTAAACACACACACACACACACACACACACACACACACACACATAAAAAAAGAACAATACAAGTAAAATAAACAACATAGAAATAAATCATCCTAAAACATAAATAAATATAATACAATATTAACAAGATAACAGCAGCGCAACGAAAGCCTGACCACTTCCTTTATATTTTTGAGACCAGTAGAGAGAGTGAGTCGAGATGGCGGTGAATTATTACATTGATTATTGATAAGCTTTACTAGAAAACATTTTAACATACTGCAGTTTTACTTCTTTTGTCATTAATAATGCTTCACATAGCTGGGATGTTTTAGGAAATAATGATACATATGTACAATACCACGCTTCTGTTGCCTTGTCTGTCATGCTGTGCAGGTACAGGCATGAATTTCTGTATATATATATATATATATATATATATATATATATATATATATATATATATATATATATATATATATATATATATATATATATATATATATATATATATATATATATATAATTTATACACTTCACTAATTTTTCATTATTTCTTATGAGGAAAATAGTTTCGATATCCGAACTTTTCGCAATCCGAACAGCTTCACGGAACTAATTAAATTCTGATTCCGAAGTACCCCCGTACTTAAATTTATGGAAGCTGTTTTACTTAGCGATAAAACATCAACTTCGCATTTCAGATGTTATATGCATAAATCAAGAATTGCCCAAGCACGTTCGTTGTAGGGGAGGGATTTATTTGAATATCACTGAAAAAAAAGCTTTGATATTTGTATCCAATTTATATAATTATAAAAAAAAAATAGACAATTTAAAATAATGAAATTTGCCATCCCCCACCGACTAAGGAAGAACAAGTGTGAAATAAATAAATTAACTAATTACTAAGTTCATAAAAAAAAATATATATATATATATATATATATATATATATATATATATATATATATATATATATATATATATATATATATATATATATATATATATATAATATGGCAGGACGCTTCGCCCGCCTCTGCATTCCATTCTCCGGTCCCCTGGGACCTGACGCCAGAATCAGCCAACTACGTGGTGTGAGGTCAACACTCACATCATATGACTTCCGGACGCCAGCCCTGGCCGTGATCTGACCCGGCCAGCAACCACCCCTACATCAGCCCAGCCTTTCCTCGGTGGTGGACATACCCAGTCACGTCCACCTTGGAGGAGGACGTGCGACCCGCAGGCAGCTTCACTTTATTTATATTTTATAGTTTTGTTTTATTAATACACTGTAGCTGATTATTACCACCGTGTTTTTTTTTTTTTTTTTTTTTTGGTCACCTCTATACAAAAGTACTAACAGAATCTTCCTAGTACACAAAATTGGTGACCGTGGTGGAAGGAGTCGACGCCACAAGTCCTCCTGGCATACGTGCCCTGGGGGAGATTTATCCTGGGCCAGATTTCCCCCTGGGGGAATCTCAGACGGGGGGAAATACAGACTGGTACACCGGGCCTCTTTCAGGCTTTTTATGCCAAGCCTGCTCTGCCAACCTGTGCATGTACGACTTCAAGCCGTCACCGACACCGTCCTTGTTTCAAGTCTAGACTTTTCAAGCCGTCACCGACGCAACTCGACTGTTTTGCTGCTGATTCCGCCGTTCTTACACTTTGGATCTCATGCTGCCAATCTTCGCATCTGCAAGTTTTGGTGTTCCTGTACGTGTGCTCTTTCCTGCTCGTGACTTTCCAGTGCATAATCTGCCACGATCCACCACACTTGAAGATTTTATCGCCATCATGTGCGTTGCTTGTGCAGTGTTATGATTTTTGTAGTGCATCTTTATTTTGCGATTTATTTGGCATAGAAGCGCCTTGTTCTTTTGTTTTATGGCCTCTGGTGTTGTCCTAGTTTTTTCTTGGGCTGTGATTCGCTGTGTTGAAGTCGCAGCTAATGTGAGTTTTGTGTTTGGCCACTGTGCTCTCTTTTTTGACCTCTGCTCTGTGAGTTTTGTGATTCGCCAGTGAATACTCACCTTTTTGACGTCTTTGTTATGTGAGCCTTGCGATTGAGTATAGTACATACATCACGTGTCTTACACAGATAAGCGCGTCTTTATTATGTGTGTTATTGATTCAATGTGCCTGCGTCACCCCATATGCTTTGTTCGCTGTAAGGACGCAGCGATATGGGTGGTCAAGCAATGTGGCAGGACGCTTCGCCCGCCTCTGCGTTCCATTTTCCGGTCCCCTGGGACCTGACGCCATCCTCAGCCAACCACGTGGTGTGAGGTCAACCTTTCACACCCTTTGCCTTCCGAACGCCAGCCCTGACCGTGACTTGACCTAGCCAGCAACCACCCATGTATCAGCCCAGTCTGTGTCTGCGTTTCCTCAGTGGTGGACATGCCCAGTCGCGCCCACCAAGGCATCGGAGGTGGACATTCGACCCGCAGGCAGTTCATCACTTATCTTTTGTACAGTATTATTTTATTATATCAATATACGTCAGCTTTACCACCGCATTTCTTTGGTTACCTTTATAGAAGAACTAGTATTAGAAGAAGCTTATATACATTTTCTAGTACAATATATATATATATATATATATATATATATATATATATATATATATATATATATATATATATATATATATATATATATATATATATATATATATATATAGTAATTAACCACAAAACCATGTTGAAATGTAGAAATCAAGTATTTTTCCTAAACAATTCATCAGACAGGTTGTAATAATTTTGCAGGCATTTTACAAAAGACTGGCAGTATTGAAAAAGGGCGACAGTTACTTATAATTATTACACTTAGTATTTGACTTATATGTGGGAGATTTCATCTTTTACTCTGTCTCGAAAAAAAAAAATGTCTTGTTTGTAAAGAACAACAAAGTGAGTTAGTGAGATTAACAACGACGTTTGTGCACACTTTGGTATTACGCATCATCAAAGCCATAGATAAGCATAATTTCTTGTATAACTATTAGTTTGGTTTCAGAAGTGGGTATGGAAGAAATTTAGTATCGATTACACTAATATCTAATTATCTAATGTAAAGCATTAGATAAAGGCAATTTTGTATAAGGAATATTTTTAGATTTTAGAGAGGCTTTTGACACAGTCAGATACTGAATCATATTGAGAAAACTTTATAGATATGGAATAAGAGGTGTCGCACATGACTGGTTTACAAGCTACCTGGATGATAGATCTTAGTTTGCATGTTACAATGGTTCTTGCATAAAAGATGTTGTTTATGGTGTACCACAAGGTTCCTTTATTATTTCTTCCATATGTTAATGACATTACGAATGTATCTCTTTCACTTACTCCCATACATTTTTGCAGATGATACTAATCTTTTCTTGAGGGTGAAGATATGAGTAATGTGATTATTAATATAAATGCTGAAATGAGGAATGTGACTAACCAGATTAATGCTAATAAGCTGCCTTTGAATATCAGCAAAACTAACTATATAGTATTTCATACTAGATGAAAACAGTTTGCAATGGATGTGGATGTATGTATATGTAATAATAACATCAATAGAGAAGAAACAATAAAATTTTAGGAGTGGCAATTGATTCAATATTATCATGGGCAGATCATGTAAAAAAAAAAAATGTGATAGCTAAATATATAGGAATATTAAATAAAACAAGAAAGGTTCTTAATAAAACATCGCTGATCATATTATATAATAGTTTTCTGTATCCATGCTTGACATACGGGGTTGAAGTCTAGGGGACTGTAAGGACATGCTACTTTGATCAACTGTTTAAGATGAAAAAAGAAAAAAAAAAGAAAAGAAAAGAAAATAAGTAAATAAATAAATAAGAATCACTGTCTCATCACGTTATAGGGAACATACTGAACCAATATTCAAGTCTCTAGAAATGTTGCCTCTTTATAAAGGCCACATTTTTTTTTTTCTACAGCAAAATTAATGTATAAACATGAAGTAAGCAAATTACCTTATAATTTCAATGAGATTATCTTAAGAAATTATGAAGTTAATTCCTACACAACAAGATACTGTCAACAGATGCATATTCCCAAGATGTATAATAACAGCTTTATCACAAAGAACAGTCAGATACAGGGGAACATACACACACAGACAGGCAATTGAGTGTTGATGTTGTGTAAAGGAAATCAATTGATATGGTATGAACGTTATGTGTGTGTGTGTGTGTGTGTGTGTGTGTGTTCGTTAATTTATATTTGCACATGTATTCTCCTCTTGAACTGTTGTGATTAATTAGACCCTAATAAAAGTATGTCAGGACATGTGTACCTTTTGGTATCCGTCCTTATTGTCAGATGTGATATCCTTATTATATTAATATTATCAATGTAAATTGCATGAACATTTGGCAAAAAACATTATTATTATATTATTAACTGAGCTGGTATTAAAGGTTTGTAAATAGCTTTCTGTTTCAGTGGGTTTTACAAGAGGCAGCCGCATAGAAAGCTTAGAATAATAACTTCAGTCTGTTATAAGTGTGTGTGTGTGTGTGTGTGTGTGTGTGTGTGTGTGTGTGTGTGTGTAATAATAATGATAATAATAATAATAATAATGTGTGTGTGTGTGTGTGTGTGTGTGTGTGTGTGTGTGTGTGTGTGTGTGTGTGTGTGTGTGTGTACGTGTGTGTGTGTGTTTGTGGGTGTGGGTGGGTGGGTGGGTAAGGTATATATGTGTGATACATAATTACTACTACTACTACTACTACTACTACTACTACTACTACTACTGCTACTACTACTGCTGCTGATGATGATGATGTTGCTACTACTACTGCTACTCTTACTATCAATAAAACTACTACTGTTCTTGGTGTTAATGACCATACTGTCGTTTTTCCTTTTCTTTCTACTACAGCTACGTAGAGAGGAAAACTCACGAGCAATATTTACTTTGTACTCATTGGATGGTTTTCATAGTGCAACAAGGAAGTATAGCTCTGACTCTTCTTAAAGCCGTGGCAACACACAGCGAGTACAACAAAGCAGCGGGAGTTGTGTGCCATTGAGAGGCGAGTCAGGTTCATTAGGGCGATGGGAGGCACAGGGGAACGCCGAGGACCTGTGTTTACGGCGCAATGGAAAACCCTGTCGTCCTTTGAGACTCCTCTGGTGCTGGGTTGGCAGGAGGGAGGAGGCGTACAATTAGAGTTTGGGGGTGGTAGGGAAAACAAAGGTGAAGGCAGCGAAATGACATCACTGTATTCTTTCAACGTCGCTGCATTCTCAGGCGTGTATGTAGCATTGCCGCTGCATCCAAGGACAGGGAAGTTACGTATACGTAGGTCATGCGCTTTCCAACTCTGAGCCAGTCTCGCTTCTTTTGGCAGATTATGGAGGTTTTAGTGCCATGTTTTCCTGTGACTTGCTTTCTTCTTCACCAGAGTCATTTGGAGGAAGGTGAAGACTTCCCGGCATGAAATTTATCTCCACACGATGACCTTTACAGAAAGACACAGGAAAACAGGGAGAGGAAAGGCAGGACACAAGAATATGAGATGTACGGGAAGAGGGAACAGATGATAGAAAGAAAAATAAAAGAAGAATAATGAAATGACAACGAAAAGAGAGAGAGAGGAGGCTGTGAATCATTAGGAATTACTGCTGCTGTTGCTGCTGCTGCTGCTGCTGTTGCTACTACTACTACTTTTACTACTACTATTACTACTACTACTACTACTACTACTACTACTACTACTGCTACTACTGTTACTACTGCTGCTGCTGCTGCTGCAGCTGCTCCTGTTGCTGCTTTTGTTACTGATGCTACTACTACCAATGCTACTACTGCTGTTACTACTACTACTACTACTACAACTACTACTACTACTACTACTACTACTACTACTACTACTACTACTACTACTACTACTACTACTAGCTCTTCGCACTTTAATACAGGCAACTTACTAGCATTTTTTTTTTTTTTTAATCATTCGTCACTGACATTCACACAGTGGCTGCAACTCCATGAAACAGTGATAGCGGCATTCCAGTGACACGCATCGCTACTTCAGGATGCGGGTCAGTCTGTCTGTTACGCAATTTCAATATATATTGGCTTTGTTGGTCTGCTTTGTTTGTGATCTTTTATCGACGTTTTGTGCTTCCTTGTGGGATACACAGGCTGATATATATATATATATATATATATATATATATATATATATATATATATATATATATATATATATATATATATATATATATATATATATATATATATATATTTTTTTTTTTTTTTTTTTTTTTATGTAGGAAGGACACTGGCCAAGGGCAACAAAAATCTACAAAAAAAAAATGCCCACTGAAATGCCAGTCCATAAAATGGTCAAAGCAGTGGTCAAAAATTGATGAATAAGTGTCTTGAAACCTCCCTCTTGAAGGAATTCAAGTCATAGGAAGGTGGAAATACAGAAGCAGGCAGGGAGTTCCAGAGTTTACCAAAGAAAGGGATGAATGATTTTGAATACTGGTTAACTCTTGCGTTAGAGAGGTGGACAGAATAGAGGTGAGAGAAAGAAGAAAGTCTTGTGCAGCGAGGCCGCGGAAGGAGGGGAGGCATGCAGTTAGCAAGATCAGAAGAGCAGTTATCATGAAAATAGCGATAGAAGACAGCTAGATATGCAGCATTGCGGCGGTGAGAGAGAGGCTGAAGACAGTCAGTTAGAGGAGAGGAGTTGATGAGACGAAAAGCTTTTGATTCCACCCTGTCTAGAAGAGCAGTATAAGTGGAACCCCCCCCAGACATGTGAAGCATACTCCATACATGGACGGATAAGGCCCTTGTACAGAGTTAGCAGCTGGGGGGGGTGAAAAAAACTGGCGGACACGTCTCAGAACACCTAACTTCATAGAATCTGTTTTAGCTAGAGATGAGATGTGAAGTTTCCAGTTCAGATTATAAGTAAAGGACAGACCGAGGATGTTCAGTGTAGAAGAGGGGGACAGTTGAGTGTCATTGAAGAAGAGGGGATAGTTGTCTGGAAGGTTGTGTCGAGTTGATAGATGGAGGAATTGAGTTTTTGAGGCATTGAACAATACCAAGTTTGCTCTGTCCCAATCAGAAATTTTAGAAAGATCAGAAGTCAGGCGTTCTGTAGCTTCCCTGCGTGATATGTTTACCTCCTGAAGGGTTGGACGTCTATGAAAAGACGTGGAAAAGTGCAGGGTGGTATCATCAGCATAGGAGTGGATAGGACAAGAAGCTTGGTTTAGAAGATCATTAATGAATAATAAGAAGAGAGTGGGTGACAGGACAGAACCCTGAGGAACACCACTGTTAATAGATTTAGGAGAAGAACAGTGACCGTCTACCACAGCAGCAATAGAACGGTCAGAAAGGAAACTTGAGATGAAGCTACAGAGAGAAGGATAGAAACCGTAGGAGGGTAGTTTGGAAATCAAAGCTTTGTGCCAGACTCTATCAAAAGCTTTTGATATGTCCAAGGCAACAGCAAAAGTTTCACCAAAATCTCTAAAAGAGGATGACCAAGACTCAGTAAGGAAAGCCAGAAGATCACCAGTAGAGCGGCCTTGACGGAACCCATACTGGCGATCAGATAGAAGGTTGTGAAGTGATAGATGTTTAAGAATCTTCCTGTTAAGGATAGATTCAAAAACTTTAGATAAGGAGGATATTAAAGCAATAGGACAGTAGTTTGAGGGATTAGAACGTTCAAGGTTCACCTTGCAAGGTGCAAGCACGGAGGCACAGTTTCGGAGAACAATAGGAGGGACCCCATCAGGTCCATAAACTTTCCGAGGGTTTAGGCCAGCGAGGGCATGGAAAACATCATTGCGAAAAATTTTAATAGGTGGCATGAAGTAGTCAGAGGGGGAAGGAGAGAAAGGAACAAGCCCAGAATCGTCCAAGGTAGAGTTTTTAGCAAAGGTTTGAGCAAAGAGTTCAGCTTTAGAAATAAATGTGATAGCAGTGGTGCCATCTGGTTGAAATAGAGGAGGGAAAGAAGAAGAAGCAAAGTTATTGGAGATATTTTTGGCTAGATGCCAGAAATCACGAGGGGAGTTAGATCTTGAAAGGTTTTGACATTTTCTGTTAATGAAGGAGTTTTTGGCTAGTTGGAGAACAGACTTGGCATGGTTCCGGGCAGAAATATAAAGTGCATGAGATTCTGGTGATGGAAGGCTTAAGTACCTTTTGTGGGCCACCTCTCTATCATGTATAGCACGAGAACAAGCTGTCTTAAACCAAGGTTTAGAAGGTTTAGGACGAGAAAAAGAGTAAAGTAAAAAGAAAAAGCTGGTGTAGGAGTCGCCATGATGATTTTAAAATTTTTGAGTGAAGGGTGTGTGTGTTATTAGGTGCTTGTAGTTTTGTGTGGAGGAAGAGAGTTGTCTTTAGAGGGCAGGATGTGACTGCCCCCTTGTGTTCTGAGACACAAAGGGAAGCGTTCAGTGAGGTCACAGCTGGGTTTAATGATAAGTTCACAGCACCCCCTGAACAGTGCTTTAGACCTCACTGGGAGTAATTATCGTTTCGGCAGGTGTCTACTGCTTCCTCCGACCATAATATATATATATATATATATATATATATATATATATATATATATATATATATATATATATATATATATATATATATATATATATATATTAGCCATTATGTTTTTAGGTGTAGTCTTATCAAATCAATATATATATATATATATATATATATATATATATATATATATATATATATATATATATATATATATATATATATATATATATATATATATATATATATATATTCGTGTTTTTTTATTATAACTTACAATTATAACTTTCAAAATTCATAATACTTGGATCTCTTAGACAGATAATATTTCAAAGCAATTTTTGATGATAATGATATTTTCCTTTTTCATTCTTTACTTGTTAAAGAATCCGACCAACGTCAGAAAAAGTAAAATAGGTTAATAATGAATAAGTTATAATGCAATTATCGCTCATAATATCGCTTTAGTAATACATTTTTGGAGTAGAACCGAAGCAGTTCGTCAATTATGCTTGTGGGATGTCTTGATTCTCCTGTTTTGGAAATTCATGTCTTAAGAAAGAGGAAAAATTGAAGCTGGAAAAAAAGAGTTCTAGAGTTTATTACTGCAAGGCATGAGATTTTAAGGATAAAGGTCAGTGCTTGCATTAGGAATGAGAGTAAGCAGAAAGCCTTCTGCAGTGAGCCCGCGAAAGAGGCGAGGCATGCAGTCAGTAAGTTCAGAAGAGCAGTCACCATAGAAATAACAGTAATAAGAAAGTATGAGATTTAATAGTGTGGCTATGAGTGAGAAATTTAAGACAGTCTGTTAGAGAAGAGGAGTGATGAGACGAAGAGCTTTTGACTTTTTTTAAAAGAGCTGTGTAAGTTGAGTTTTCTCATGTGGGAGCATGGACGGATGGAGCACCTGTTTAGGGTTGGTAGTTAGGTGTAAAAAAAAAAAAAAAAAATCAATAATAACAATAATAATTATGACAATAATAATAATAATAATAATAATAATAATAATAATGATTATAATAATAATAATAAAATCTTGCTCAAAATAAATCATTATGCGCACATGAATATAACATACCAAGTTTATAATACTTATAATTTAAATATTCCACATTAACAGTGTTGATTATAACTAAATGTGACAATTGTAAAGCAGAGAAAAATCACCTGACATGAAATGCTAAATAAATAAACAAATAAATAAATAAATAAGGGATGCATAAGAGACAAGCCTGAGACATAAGCAGGAGGGAAGAGTGCGCAGGGCTGTCCTGATGAGAGGTTGAGCTCTGAAGGCCGGCTGTTCCTTGCAGTTCTCATAATTTTTTTTATTTATTTTTTTTTTATTTAATTTTATTTTATTTTTTTGGAGGGGATGGTGTTCAAATGGAACTTGAGGTTGTCACAGTGGAGCTCAGCCTACAAGAGAGTGTGTGAAGAGAAGCGATTATGAGGCTGCGAGTGGACGTACAGTAAATGGTCAGTGTCGCAGCGAGTGTCGAAGCGCAGTATAATGATTTGAAATTAATAGAATAGGACGTAGTAGGAGAAAAGAGAGACCATATAACAAACAACGCCATAGTTAAATCAAGAGAAGAGAATGTCCAGTTTCCATTTTAATTTTTTTAGTAAATGCAGTAGAATCATGTCTGGTGTATAGAGAAAGTTGTCTAGAAGCTTGTGTCGAGTCGATTAAAGATACTGAAATCTTGAGACACTAAACAACATAAGGTTTGCATTCCCTGTTCAAGAATTATAAAGAGATCGAAAAATAAGCCTTATTTGGCTTCTCTACGTTGTTTTATTCATATCAGCCTGATTACATGGCTGTAAATTACGTTGAGCCCATGCAGGTTATAGTGGTATAGTCATCAGCCTTAGAGTGGGCAAGAAGAGAGAGAACTTATGAATATGAAAAGTGTGAGTGAAAGGACAGAGGTCTGTGGAACACTACTGTTATTTGTCTAGAAGAGTAACGCCGTCTATCAGTGCAGCAAAATAATGGCCAAAATAAAAATGGCAGATGAAAGAGCAAAAGATGGATAGAAATTGTATTGTTATGTTTCGACATTTTGATAATGAATATTACAACAAATGTTAGATATGAATTTTAGGAATAAGAACCATGGAATACATGTTAAATCTGGATAGATGGTTCATATTTTGCACTAACTTAAATGATGAGTTGGTTGTATGATAAGTTAGCCTTTGTAAGCAAAAAAATAAAAAATAATAAATAAATAAATAAATAAATAAATAAAAAATAATTAATCGGATATCGCGTTGGTTTTATACATATGCCTAGTGCCCTCTGTATTGCATAAAAAAAAAAAAAAGAATCTTAACTCCTCATCAACGTAACCCATGAACTCTTTATCTACATTTTAAAGATTAAGACTTAAGCCACTCTTTCTAAAAATTTTGACTTGTCCAAAGCCCCGTACACAAAGCAGTGTCGGCGGGCACATGCAGGCAGTCTGCTTGTTCACGGGCTTTCACTTTTGCACAAGGGCAAACCTTGAAAATACTTGTGCTCGTGTTTGACTGATTTCACCAGAACAAAACTGTTTGGCAATATGACGTCACTACCAGACTTAAGAAGTTTCCTATGGAAACAAAAGACAGTGGTTAATGCTATTAACGTTATTGATCGAGCAGCATGTCTGTCCCTCCGCTCGCAAAAGATCAGTGGCCTAGACATCATATTCTTCATTTAATAGAATTAAATCGACAACATCCTTGCTTGTGAAATGTTAAAATGGACTCATACAAAGGCCTACAAGGACCACATGCTCACTTGTGACTAGCAAGACTGTTTGGAGTATAAAAGAAGTGTGCCCGCGTACTGAGTCTACTGACGGACATTCCCATTGGGCTGTGCTCGATCGTGTGGCCTTAAAGCAGTAGGAAAGGTTTCACCGAGATCTCTAAAAGTTAAATCATCAGTGGATTATCGTTTCCGAAATTCATACTATCAGAAAGAACGCTGTAAGTAGAGAAGAACTTCAAAAT
>NC_087179.1:4681944-4729444 GCF_035594125.1 Scylla paramamosain
ACTATGGGAGTGAGACAGGGTTCACCTATCTAGTGCTTATTGTTTAAGAATAATTAAAGAAAGCCGCGAATCAGACGGTTTTGTTTACAGTGGTTTAACGGACTTGTATTACTGGACGATACAGTGTTAATAGCGACAACAAGAGAGTATGTTACAGAAGTGATTACTCTTGCACAATTACTGCTCACAATATGTCATATAAATCAATCCGTCTAAGATTTTTTTTTTTATTTTGTGTGTGAAAAATGGCAGTGTGATTCAAGGTCGTTGGTGGTGGAGAATTGTGATTCCTTTGTATATCTCGGCTCCCCGTTTATCAGTGACAGTCACAGCCGCCAATGCGGCTCACGTCAATGCCAAAAACACACACACACACACACCACCATTATCATCACTACTTCTACCAAAACACACACACACACACACACACTACCACCACCATTATCATCACTACCATTACCAACGTGAACACACCACTACCAACACCACTACCATCATTATCATCACTACCACTATCAACATACACATCCACCACCACCACCACTGCCTACATGAGTGAAGGTCAACAGGGCCGCCATTCAAACGAAACACATTCAGGAGAGCGCAGATGCCTGATTCATATGAAAAATAGCCCTCATTTGCAGTTATCTCCGTGATTTAAATTATTCAGGAGCTTCGAGTAGCAGTGATCCCGTGGTTTGCCTGACCCAAGGCCACTCGAGGCGATAAAAGGCAGAGGGAGGGAGAGAAAGCGACAAAGGAAAATCAGTGATGGGAGATTATGTATGTAAAGAGAAAAAAGATTTGGAAAAAAAAAACACGAGAAGAAAATATATGTATGGAAGCTGGAAGAAAATAAGGATGTGAGAGAAAGAAGTGTTCAAAGAGATATTGAAATATGACACGGAATAAATGCATGTAAAATAAAGAAGTGACTATAAATAGAAAGAAGGAAAAGAAAACAGGCAAGACATAGACACGGAGATTGAATGATTTATTGAATAAAAATAAATAAATAAATAAATAAATAAATAAATAAATAAATAATAACTAATAGGAGGGCGGCACAACATCGCGGTCAAATGGCGCCAGGGGGGGGGGTGTTTAGCTTTTGGCCCGCGGAGCCGACGGGCACCGAATCCTTCCGTGATAGACGAACCACCAAAGAAGAGAGCACCGCCGAGCATGTTTCAACCCCCACCACCAAGATATAATGACTCTCCACGGTAGAGACAGACACGAAGAATGATTACATACATTTATGGAGGAAGTAAAGCTAATTATGGATCTTTGGGGATCAGTTTACGCATTTTTTTTTTTTTTTTTTTTTTTATGTAGGAGGGACACTGGCCAAGGGCAACAACAATCCAATAAAAAAAAAAATGCCCACTGAAATGCCAGTCCCATAAAAGGGTCAAAGCAGTAGTCAAAAATTGATGGATAAGTGTCTTGAAACCTCCCTCTTGAAGGAATTCAAGTCATAGGAAGGTGGAAATACAGAAGCAGGCAAGGAGTTCCAGAGTTTACCAAAGAAAGGAATGAATGATTGAGAATACTGGTTAACTCTTGCATTAGAGAGGTGGACAGAATAGAGGTGAGAGAAAAAAGAAAGTCTTGTGCAGCGAGGCCGCGGGAGGAGGGGAGGCATGCAGTTAGCAAGATCAGAAGAGCAATTAGCATAAAATAGCGGTAGAAGATAGCTAGAGATGCAACAGTGCGGCGGTGAGAGAGAGACTGAAGACAGTCAGTTAGAGGAGAGGAGTTGATGAGACGAAAAGCTGTTGATTCCACCCTGTTTAGAAGAGCAGTATGAGTGGAAACCCACCCCCAAGACATGTGAAGCATACTCCATACATGGACGGATAAGGCCCTTGTACAGAGTTAGCAGCTGGGGGGGGTGAGGAAAACTGGCGGAGAGGTCTCAGAACACCTAACTTCATAGAAGCTGTTTTAGCTAGAGATGAGATGTGAAGTTTCCAGTTCAGATTATAAGTAAAGGACAGACTGAGGATGTTCAGTGTAGAAGAGGGGGACAGTTGAGTGTCATTGAAGAAGAGGGGATAGGTGTCTGGAAGGTTGTGTCGAGTTGATAGATGGAGGAATTGAGTTTTTGAGACACTGAACAATACCAAGTTTTACTATATACTATACAGTACAAGACTCCTCCTCTCCCATCCATCACTCCAGGCGAAAGGTAAACATAGCACTGAAAACCGATATAGGATTTAATCTCTTTCTCGTCTGTGCGTGCCTTCTTCCTACATCCCCTCTCTTTCTTTTGCTCTCTTCCTTCCTCAGTATATAATTCCCCTTTTTTCTGTCCCCACGAGCCTCCTCCTCCTCCTTACAGCTTTCTCTTACGGAGGCCTCCATTCAGACTTTTTTTTCCCTCTCTGCCCCTCTCTTCCCCTGGCGCTATACTGAGAGGGTCGAAGTACCACCAAAGGCCTTTAACTACCTCCTCCATCTTTTTTTCCTCTCCTGTGCTCCTCCTTTTTCTCCACCTACTTTCCCTCCTCCTTGTCCTTCTCCTCGTCCTCGTCCTCTTTCTCACAAAGCAGGTTTTACAACATAGCTTTCAGTTCCAATAGCATTCTAAGAAATATTTGCCAACAAGAATACGTCACTTTTATCGGTATTTAGAACCAATTTTGTAATTGATATCACCTATTCCAAGAAGATGACCTTTACTGAGCACAGTTTGGGCTATCCTGTTAGGTAGACTGACATGAAAAGTTTGCCTCCACAGATCGTAAAACTTGCATGTGGTAGGAAAAGGACCGTCCAAATTGCTAACAGCGCCTCCAACTCATTCACAGATTTCGGAGACGGCGAGGATTTGCTCTGTCCCTGCCCTCAGTTTTCATAATAGAATGATTGAGTTGCAAAGGTCCTGCCTACCAGGAAGGCTACAACATTCTTGGCTTCACGTAATCGTTGGTTAACATATCAAACGCTGAATAGTCAATACCGTATTAAGGCCGATTCACACGAGCCGTTTTTTGTTCCGACAGGCAGGCCGCCAGCATGACGCCATCAAGAATTCTTAAATGCATTTTAGTATAACTACTCACAAGACCCGTCACCCTGCTGGCGGCAGCTGTCCGTCAGCCGTCCGACACGGATCGGATTCCGTCTCGAGAATCCCTGGCCGGTTGAACGGCGGCTTGATGGCGTCCTGGCGGATGGGTGATGAGTAGTGTGAACATGGACCCGTACATCACCCGTCCGTCTAGCACATGTAGCTTGCCCCACTCCCATACACTTTCATTTAGTTTGCTGGCTGGCACAATGGACGAAAGGTTGATCGAGCTTGTACGGGGGTATGAAGAGTTGTTTGATATGACAAACAGAAGGTACAATGATAATTGCTATAAAGACAAGATTTGGAAGATGATTGGTGAAGAATTAAACAAACCAGGTAAGAGTATGTGAATTTTATTACTCATTATTTGCATGCATTTTTAATCTGTCAAGGAAAAACTATTGCTCCATATTATGTATGGTAACTCAAATAAACCCAAATGTCTCCAAATTATTTTGTCTAACATAACAGAAAACAGATAACAGTGTATGGTATTCTGCATTGGGAATGTTTTATTCCCAAGGAAGTGCTCCAGCAGGACTATTGAAAAATGCTTTGAATTTTTCTCTAACATTAAATGCACTTTGCTGAGCATTCCCTCCTTGCCTTGGTATATTCATCAGATTATTCTGAGATTGTGTCTGCCTACATGCTTTGAAATGTGACAGGTTTTCATCCCTGATAAAGTTATGTAAAAGGCAAGTAGCCATGACAATGGTATCTGCATTTTCAGGTTCTAGGTTAATTGTTCTTTGGTAAATAAGAAACTTGTGACTCAGAATTCCGAAAGTGTTTTCCACAACTCTTCTAGCTCTAGAAAGTCTGTAATTATACACTCTTTTTTTCATCATCATCAATTTGTGTTCCTGGGTAAGGTCTCAATAGATAGGGCTTGAGGGGAAATGCCTCATCTCCTACTAGTACGAGTACATGAGGTACTGCACTAGTTGTACCAGGCAGCATAGTTTCTGGAGGTATATTTAGCGTATTATTCTCCAATCTCTGTCCTAATTGTGAGCTTGAAAAAATTCCACCGTCACTGTTCTTTCCAAAAGATCCGATATCCACTGCCACAAACCTGTAATTTGCATCTACCACACCCAGCAAAACAATGGAAAATGTTTGTAATTAAAAAACAGTGAGCCACTATTTCGGGGGGCACGAATTTTGATGTGCTTACCATCTATCGCACCTACACAGTTTGGAAAATTCCAGAGTTCCCAAAAACCAGTTGCAATTTGTGTCCAGGTCTCCTCGTTTGGAGTTGGCATAAGTTCCTCTCTCATTCTCTTGATAATTACTTTGCATATCTCCTTCACCATGCTGTGGACTGTGGAGTGTCCTAACCGGTAACTGAAGGCTACGGTTCTGAAATGATCTCCAGTTGCTAGGTACCTGAAAGAGGGAAAATATCTCTATGTAATGTCTATACTTGTATCAGTCTACCTCTGTCTCTACAGTTTATCTATATGTCCATTTATCTATCTAGGTTGGATAGTACCGGTAGGCTAGGCAAGGTTAGGATAGTACCTGTAGGCTAGGCTAGGTTAGGATAGTTCCTGTTGGCTGTAGGCTAGGCTAGGATAGTACCGGTAGGCTAGGCTAGGCTAAGGTAGGATAGGATAGTACCTGTAGGCTAGGCTAAGGAAGGTTACACAAACACACACACACACACACACACACACACACACACACACACACACACACACACACACACACGAACTGTAGCAAAATGCTTTCTATTTCCAGGACATGAATGCAAACTGAGGTGGGGAAATCTTCGAGAGCAATATCGAAGGTATTTAAGAAAATTAAATACCAAGAGTGGACAGGAAGCAACAAACATATCAAAATGGAGATACGCAGATGAGATGTCTTTCATTAAACCTTTCATGCGTGACAGAGAAACGATTACTAATCTTGAAGAAGAAACAGTAGTTCATGCTGATACAGAAGAGACTGCACGTGAAAATTCCAGCTCAACAAACAGGAGAGACGGGGCAACAGAAGAGGCAGTAATTGGTGAGGTAGTTTCGCCAGTGTGACCAGAGGCTTCCAGTAGGAAACGGAGTCGAGCTCCTACAAAGAAGCATGTCTGTGCAACTGAGACACCTTCGTCAGTTTTAATGAAGCATCTACTAGAGAATGAAAGTCAGAAGGGAGAAAAAAAACTCTCGATGCCGTGGACTTGTTTTTCCAGAGCATTGTAGCCACAGTCAAGAAATTATCCCCTTATCATCAGAACATATGTAAATCTAGAGTTCTTGGGGTAGTATCAGAGCTGGAGATGATAGAATTATCAAGTCAGCCTTCAACATCAGGAACTGCCTACAATTCAGGATCTAACCTATTATCCACTGACTATTCATCCTCATCAGCCTACTCTGTCTCACCTGCACCAAGTACAGAAAATTTCATACATATGTAACTAATATGAAGGCACACAAACACATTATATACCGTAGGCCTATATTAACATACCACAAGTTAAATAATTTCGTGTTTTTATTAGGTATGTGTGTGTGTTATTTTTAAGATTAGGATAACATTTTACAGTTACACACACACACACACACACACACACACACAAAAAAAAAAATAGGTTTCAACACATTATGCACTGTACTTAGGAAAATAATATTTACAAAAGTATAATTTCATCATGTAATGTGAAGAGCAAATTCACGATCAAAGATCATCCTTTGTAAAGGAACACGAACAATATTATTTTGTTTTCTTCAAAGAATAAGGTCTTAATTATATAATAATGTCTGTATCGATTTCTTTCCATTTCTGTAAAATCAATGCAAAATTTTTTCTCACCTGAGACAAACTGCGAGTCTCTCACTTGGAGGTATTGCTTCTCTGCAATTTGTGTTCATCTTGGTTAAATCCACTTCTATTCTCTGGAGTAAATAATTAAATTTGGCTTTGGACATTCTGAAGAACTGGTAAAACTTCAAGTCATCGTCTACTAGTTCTTTATATAGAGTCCAGTACTCTCCCTCAGACTTTCTCTTTTTCAGTGCCTTGTGTACCCATGTCTTTCTCTTTTTCACTTGAGCCTTTTCTTCATCCTCTTCCTCTAATAGGAGGGCAATTGCTGTCAATGTTCATGATGACTTCTGCGTCCAGTATCTGAGGGAACACTACCAGTGCTAGTGTGCTGGCGACAGACTGTCTGCAGTGATTGTCGGTCGGGTTGCGAACGGCCACTGTGAATTTACAGCCGTTAGACGGCGGTGAGCTGGCGGCCTGCCTGTTGGAACAAAAACGGGTCGTGTGAATCGGCCTTTATAACATACTGTATATAGCTACTAAAGACAACATCGATCAGGAAGGGGTATATTGCCAAACGTTACAACTAATTTTCATCTCGTGTGCTGCCTATTTCAAATATCACCAACGTGGGCACTTCTTACATTCAGCTCAATAAGACTTCTCGTGAAATAACCATAGGCCTCGTCTGTCGACTCTCAGCCCAGTCACACGATACAAACGAAAAGCTTTAAGAATAAAATCGCAGATATTTGTTGCTAGAATAACTAATTGAAACGGGTGACTTCAACGTTCCAGTCACGAAATTATGAGAACTGTTAACTGTTAACTCACGGGAACAGCTTAATACAAGCCTATTTGAAAGCGTCCTGCTCCAGTTCGTCAAACACTGGACGGAAGGTCACAATTTCCCAAATATTGTTTTAAAAACAAATGAATGCCTGATTGATATTGGAAAAATCAGACTGGAGATCAGTCTTGCCAACCATCACAGTTCACTTCATTGACTCTGACAAGGCAAAAAATCAGCAAGAGTAACGCATTTCCTCGGATTATTCTTTGCGTTAATTTTGCTAGACTTGGGAAACTGCTAGAAAACTTAAACTGGAACGAATTTTATGAACATGATAAATAAAATATGAGGAAAATGCAATAGACCAGCTGGCCTACAAGAAGGCAGCTTCTGAACAATTAAGAATTACTATCCTCGTCTATTGATTCACCTAACCTTCTCTCGTCTGTGCATCAAACTAAGCTTGTTTCACTTTTCCTTCCACAGCACTTTTTAAACTAGTTATTTGCCTATTTCTTTTCCAGGTCAAGGACGTAGATCAGTAATGTAGGTTATGAAAAGGAATGGATTAAATAGGCTTTCAAATAGGCCTGTATTAAGCTGTTCCCGTGAGTGAACAGTTAACAGTTCTCATAATTTCGTGACTGGAACATTGAAGTCACCTGTTTCAATCAGTTATTCTAGCAATAAATACCTGTGATTTTATTCTTAAAGCTTTTCGTTTGTATCGTGTGACTGGGCTGAGAGTCGATAGACGAGGCCTATGGTTATTTCACGATAAGTCTTATTGAGCTGAATGTAAGTTGATTCCCGGGGCATTTTTCCGAAGTCTATGGGAATATATGTGCGTGCCTGTGATGACAGCTAGCTGTAACTCCGAAACTAGCTACAAGATATTCTCGGAAATACTCCTGTTGTGACTCCCACACAAAGTTACCTCCAACTATTTATTAAATCTAACCCAACCTAACCTAAACCAGTCTAGCGTGTTCAAGAGTGATTGGCACCTACTCTTCCAGAAATATGCTCCCCGGAGAACATCACTAGTACCTTTACTGCATATTGACATGTTTCCTTTATCTGTACCTTTGCTTCCTATAATATTAACGTTAATTCCTTAAGATTTAATTCTTGTCGATAATCGTTAATGTGGACTCTATCTGAAGCTTTGCTAGAATATATATATATATATATATATATATATATATATATATATATATATATATATATATATATATATATATATATATATATATATATATATAGTGTTTACGTATTCTGCTAGCTGTAATTTCACGTATTGTTTCTATTCTCTTTGTCAAATATCGTAACTATGTTTACCTTACCTATCTCCATGAATTAGGCACTACACTCGTATCTACTGAAATATAATGATTTTGTCAAGAGTATGCTAACCACGACTGTAAGGCGCGAGTAAAAATTTCATCCGATCCTGAAATTTGGTATTCTTTAAGTGACATTTTCTTTAATTATGTTAATATTAGCAAATTTTTATTTTTTTCTTTTCTGTAAATATATTGTCTTCTGGATAACTTAAAAAAAAAAAAAAAAAGATCAAATAGTAATTGGAAGTAATCGCTTGTCTCGCTCATACCTTCATTACTAACTATTATTTGACAATCTGTTTAGGGGGCTGATACGGTCCCCTAGATTTATTCTTGTGCATCTAAAAGAAGTCCTTTAGATCGCTCTGTGCATCTTCTGCTATTCTTATCTCGTAACTCTTCACTTTACATATATCTTCTTTATCAATAGCCTAAATAATGTCCCTTAACTGTTTCTCCATTTATCATCGCCTTAGGAATTCATTCGTGTTCAGCCTGTCAGTAATCCACTCAGGATCGCTACTATTTGACTTGATTGTTCTATAGGAGATATACGATTTTCTCCTCTCACTATCTCCTTAACTAGTTCATTATATTCTGTTTCTGACCTACCTTTGATCCCCTTCTGTTCCTTAATTAATATGAAGTGTCTGTGCTGATCACCAAGGTGGTGTTCTAGCGTCCCCTTGATTCCCCATCCCTCCATCCTGAGCTAATCTGATCTATATCTCTAAATCCGGACAATGTGACTATTCCCAATCCCTCAAAATTTATTTTTCTTGAGTCAGGAATGTATGCGAGGTTCGTGTTAACGTTCGTCGTACATTTAATGTGATGATTGCTGTTGTCAAATCTACCTGCTACCTGTAGCCTTTGAATCAAGTTCTCCTTATTAACTGATACTAAAGCTAAACTATTGTCTCTCGTAGGTGGTTCAGTAACAAATTATTTCAATAAATTATACAAAATAACATTAATGAATTACTCTGACTCATGATTTCCACTACATTATCATAATTTTCTTTATTATAATTAAAACCCTTGTTAATACACATGGTTTTGTAATGGGAAGAAACGCTGATTTCCGGCTGTGAAGATCTTGTTGTTTGTGTGTAAATACTTGGACCCTGTAGATATACTTAATACTTATTCTTATTCCACGAGCAATATGACTGGGTGTTGTCTGTTTTTGGTATAAACGTGGATTGCTACTCCCGTCCTTTTCATATTTATTATGTAATTCAAAACATCAGTTACAGTTTCTGTAACGAAATTTGTATCCGGTATATCTAGAAAGTCTCCGTAATGGCTATTTCATTAAACTTTTCCATGCAAGCTAATCCACTCGGAATCTTATTTCGTTAATAACGGTTGTTTGTTTAGTTTAGTTTGTAAATAATCTTTTTGTAGCCTAACATCATTTGTGGTTCGTGTGCTGGGTGGGGAATAAACAGTCTGGATACCATAGATAAACTCGAAAATATTACAAGGAAACTTCTTTTATGCAAGGAGGCCAGGCCGCCAACTTGAAACATACTGTTATTTATAATGGCCACTCATAGCGTCGGGCCACCAAGAAGGGTGAATAGATTGTTCCCACACTACACATGATAGACTGGAGCTCAGAAAGGGTAACTTAACTTTTCGTCTCCTGAAATTGATATTCCTTAAATTTATTTCCGGAAGCATGTCAGATCTGTCCTTCAACTTAACATGAACTCGTTCGTCAATAAAAAAAAAAAAAAAAAATGTGAAAAGCTCTCAGGCTTGAACTCTCCTCAAGACATCTGTCCTCGCAACTTACTACAGGGAAGAAAGAGGTCACCGAGCACGCTCCGGTCCCTACTCCACTTCGCTTCACAACATTTTTTTCTTCTTTTTTTTCTTTTTTTATGTAGGAGGGACACCGCCCAAAGGCAACAAAAATCCAATAAAAAAAAAGTGCACTGAGATGCCGAATAGGGTCCGAAGCAGTAGTTAAAAATTAAAGGATAAGTGTCTTGAAACCTCCCTCTTGAAGGAGTTCAAGTCATAGGAAGTGGAAATACAGAAACAGGCATGGAGTTGACTCTATGGTGAGAGGCCAACTATCCGAGTTTTGTGGCCCGTGAGTCACGGAAACGTTTGTGCATGCCTGGTGGACGGACGCCTAGACGATATCACTTCATGCGATGAGGGAGCCAGCGGAGCGAAAAATAATGCCCTTTTTGTCATTCACACAGTTACTAATGATATTGAGAACATCGGATCCGAGGAGCTGATGCAAATATACAAGAGGATGATTCAGCTGTCCAAGACTAAATCTCAAAATATTACTGTTTCAGGCATCCTTCCCCGGACCAGAGCATCGACGATTTTCTATGATAGAGCCTTTAGTACTAACAACCGACTCAACAACCGATCTCTGCACAGATGAAGGTGTGGACAACGTGAATCTCTAGGATGACTTCTATAATACACCATTTCTGTTCCAGAAGGACGGTTTGCACCTCAACGGGGTGGGAGCAGCACGACTGATAAGTTAAAAATGTTCTAGTTTCAGGCCAAAAAAACGCCCAGCAGGATCGCGCAGTCTCATCCACGTAGATGATTCCGCCCCACCTACTCGAAACAAGCTCAAGGTTTTCTGTGTGAACGCTCGTAGCTTGTTTAACAAGTTTTCATAGTTAGAGAAAATAGCGTTCTCAGAAGACTACGATGTAATAGGCGTAACAGAGTCTTAGTTAAATGTAGAAGTCAGGGACTATATAGCAGAATATAAAATTCTCGGTTACATAATATTTGAAAAAAAAAAAAAAATTCGTGTAAATAAAAATGAAGGTGGCATCTTATTCTACATCAAAGCCAGTCTCAACCCAGTTCTATTATCAAAACCTTTCATTGCAAACTTACTCTATTTATATTATTAAAGAATAATTACGGGACAAAACTAGCATTAACTGTTATATACAGATCGCCAGCCCAAACAGTCCAAACTGACAGCGACATTTTCCACCAAATTAGCGAGATAAGTGACAAACGACGCCGTAAACCTTGGTGACTTTAATTTACAGGTGACTAAGTAGGGTGAATCAGTCACCTCACCTCAAATTTTTGTAAACTTAAATCAGTGCTTAACCAAATCGACTGGAGTCACTTACATACCATCACAGATATTAATGCTCAATGGAATTTTTTTTTTTTTATGGATAGATACTTAAAAGCAGTCCAATAATGCGTACCTATGAAAAATCGTCGTACCACTCAAAACGTTAATCCCAAGTGGTGGAACACACAAATAACTGAATGCTTCCGCGCCCATGACGGATTAAAATCATTCAATAATAACGAAGAATGCATTAGATTCCTAGGCTTAAGACATAAAACAAAGAGGTTAATCAAACACAGCAAAAGGTCGACCGTGTTACATGTTGCGAATCATAGTAAAACGAACCCGAGGGAATTATATAGCTTTATCAGGCAGAAGAGTGATTACTTCAAGTATTGGACCCATAATTGACGAAAATGGAGATTACACTAACGACGAGGAACAAATTAGTAACATTCTAAACACTTCCTTTGCTTCATTATTTACAGCAGAAGACCCAAGTGACGTCCCTACGGTGCCAGCAGTCCAAATTAATAACAACGTCAAAAGTAACATCAGTATAACAGAAAGTCACGTATCAAAATGTATCGATAAAATTAAAATAAGCAAGTCACCCAGGCCTGACACGATCTCACCCCGCATCTTAAAAGAAGCAAAATCCGAATTAGTTAAACCACTGACCGCATTGTTCAATAAATCCCTGCAGTCCGGTACAATGCCTGATTGCTTGCCTGGAAACTTGTTAATGTACCTCCGATTTTCCAAAAAAGGCAGCAAATCTTTACCATGTAATTACCGGCCAATTAGCTTAACATCAGTCGTATGCAAAATGCTTGAAACTCTAGTAAAAGATAAACTTGTTAATCACTGAGAAGAGAACGGCTTACTTAAAAATACTCAACATGGCTCAAAACTCTTGTTTGACGAACCTCTAAGATTTCTTCTATGATATTCTGTACCTGTATGACGAGAGTAAAGCGGTAGGTATAATATATCTTGAATTTTAAAAAGGCCCTGTACAAAGTCTCCCACAAACGTTTACTGAGTAAACTAAAATCACGGTATCCAAGGCGACGTGTTGAGTTGGAAAAAAAAAAAGTTAAATAACTGTAAACAAAGAGTAGTAATAAATGGAAAAGCATCCAAGTGGACTAACGTAATCAGCGAGGTGCTACGGGTATCAGTCTTAGGACCTGTTCTTTTCCTTGTTTATATTAACGACATAGATGAGGGTGTTACCAGTATAATATTGAAGTTTGCTGATGACACCAAAATAGCGAATTCCATAGTCTCTAAGGAACAAGTAATAGAAATGCAGAAAAATCTAGACAGGTTGTCAGACTGGGGGCAAACCTGGCAAGTGAGTTTTAATGCAGATAAGTGTAAAGTGCTTCACGTAGGTTATAAAAATGAGAAGGCAAAGTATATTTTAAATGGTACCCAGCTTTAGTGTTGACAGCGAAATTGATTTTGGAGAAACAATATCGAGTACCCTAAAACCTAGCCAACAATGTTCATAAGTCGTAAAGAAAGAGATTATAATAATTGGCGTAATTGGCAGATCTTTTGAATATAAATCTAAGGATACAATCCTCACTTTGTATAACTCTTGTATAACTCTTTAGTCCGTCCCCTTTTGGAATATTGCGTTCAAGCATGGTGCCCCTATTACCAGAGAAAATCATTGATAAATTAGAACGAGTACAGCGTAAAGTAACAAAAATGAAACCAAGCCTAAGAAACAAATCATACGAAGAGCGTCTTAAATAATTAAATCTATTCCCATTAACACAAAAAAAGCCTAAGAGGTGACTTAATACAGACATTGATAACATGGACTGCATTAAATATTTCGAGAGGAAACGATTGCAAAATTGTTGGGAAATCCTTCAACTCTTATGAATTAAAAATATATTTTTCCACCGAGCAGTAAATCTATAGAATGGGCTTCCTCGAGGTGTGATAGACTGCAATACCCTAGAGACTTTTAAACACCGTCTTGAGAAATATTTTGCCTCCAGTTTGCGGCTAACAGCGCATGTTTGCTTTGAGGAAATGGGGCCATCTCATTTCATCTATTTTCTTTCTTTCCTATAAAATTTTCGGGTTTTTCCTTCTCTAATCCCGAAAAGTATTTCTTTCAGACCCTTTTTCCTATACGGCTCATGCCTGAGGGAGTGGAGGGTGGCGAGAGAGCCTTCTGCTTTCCTGCCCTTTTCTTCTACTTTCACCTTAGTAGTCCCAGGTCAGGTCACCTTGTGACGATCGCAAGGTCTGTTGTGGCCTGTTTTTCTATGTAACTCTATGTAAAATGTTCCACCAACTTTTACTTTTCCTCTTTTCCGCCTTTATTTGACCCACATGGCACAGTCGCCATCTCCTCTATCTCTGCTCAGACCTTTCCTAAAAGCTCACCACTGGACAATTCTTATCCTTCCTTCACCACAATCCTTTAACTATTTCATTTCTGGTGTTAAAAACTTCCTCAGTGGTGTTTTTTTCGTGGCCTCTCTGGCCTTAACCCACGGAAGGCTCTTAAAGTTGAGAGAGTATCTCAAATACTGTGCTGGCACATTGCCTGATGAGAATCTTCTGCCTCACGTTATCCACTTATTATCGTTTTATTGCTTTTCTTCCTTTCCAAAGTCTTTGAATTTGTCCTTAAGGAATTAAGGAAAGACATCTATCGGCTCAAAACCTATAATTTAACCGCCAGAATGGCTTCCAAAAAAGCAAGACGCCTGACTTCTGACATTTCTTTTATTTCAGACTATGGGAAAACAAACCTTGATTTCTTCAATATCTCAAAAACTCATATCCTTTACCTATCCTGTCGATATAATCTTCCATACAACTATTTCTCTTTTCGATGACAGAAATGTTCTTCATTAAACTCTTTCGCATTAAACAGTTTTGGTTTGTCTTTCATTAAACTTCTAAATTGGAGCATTAATATCAGTTAATTATTTTGCAAACATATCTTCCAGGAAATTGGGTGTCCTTAGTTGTCTCCACTTTATATATATATATATATATATATATATATATATATATATATATATATATATATATATATATATATATATATATATATATATATATATATATATATATATATATATATATATATATATATATATTTTTTTTATTTATTTATTTTTTTTACATCATGTTTGCTTACTCCACACGGAAGCGTTAATCCTCGACCGTGGTTAATTTTGTTTATCTATTTTGTCCTCTTTCGTTCCTCCGTCTTGGAGGACACGGGCTATTTATTCTTAAGTCCGTTATGCGGTAGCGATGAGACCAGCGGAGAGACGTCAGCGGTGGCCTCACGGCGAGAATAGCAGGCACAGGGACCGTGAAGGCTGCGGTAGGAATATGGGATCTGGCCCAAAGTTCCCAAACGGAGGATACGGGACAGAACCCTCTGTTTTACATATGGTACCCGTTCACTGCTGGATGGACAAGGGTGTGGGGTATAGGGAAAGCCGCCCAAACTTTTCCACTCCGCACGGCTCTCTTGTCGTGAGCCGAGTGTGTTAACCACTGCACCACGGAGCACCCTCGGCCGTGGTGGCGCAGGCAGGCTTTTATAATGTCGCCTTTACAGAGGTTCATGCAGTGCACCTGAACTTCCCGATGCTATTGGTGCTATTGGTGTGGAGGACAGAACTGATGGAAGTCACGTGGGTGTTATTTCGCTTTCGCTGTTTGTCTCATTCTTAGCTCACAACAGGACTCGAACTCAGGATAGAAAGATCATCACGTCCAAGCGCTGATCACTAAGACACCGCTCGTATTCCACAGAAGCATGAATACTTTGTATGAAATCATTATGTCTTCATAAACTTTGACCCTTGCATCGAAATTTAATAATGGTCGTAGCTCAGCATTATGTTAATAAAATTATATCAGGAAATCAAATGTTAAAAATGAAATATACAAAGTAACCAGTGAGGCGAAGTCTTTTTTGAGGACATTTTTCAATTAGCATTCTGCGATCGCCTGTGCATAAATCACAATATCGATTTATTCATTGTCCGTATTTACCACTTTAATTGAAAATAAAGACCTTTGATATATCCACGTCATCACTGTGATGAAAAAATATCCTCACCATCAATCTGTTAGAATTCAGGTTGGACAAGTTTTAAACGTCACTAAACTCCTGAAACTTGCATTTCGGGAGGAATAAAAAACATGAAAATATCGTTTTCAGGGGAAATAAAAACGGATGGAAGCGCTATGGAAGCGCTAGTCAGGGAGAGAGAAAACAAAACACGAATACCAGAGTCAGTCGCATGCTTAATGGCTTGTTTTATTCAGAGCTTACGACCGTGAAATTAGATTATTTTTTCCGATCCTTAACCCTAGTCATTCCTGTGTGTGTGTGTGTGTGTGTGTGTTTACGCGCCCTTCGTCTTTGCCGTCATATTTCCGTTCCTCCTTCTCTCTCTTAAATTAAAATAGTAGTAAGATAAACCTCAGAATTCCACTAAATTCCTTCACCTATGGACAATACAGTATTACATTTAGAGAAGATGGATGCTGGTAACAGTTATCTCAAGGCATGTAGAAATATAATTTCCGGCAATTATTAGAAAAAGAAATTATGATAAAATTATGCTTTTAGGTAAATATATATATATATATATATATATATATATATATATATATATATATATATATATATATATATATATATATATATATATATATATATATATATATATATATATATATATATATTATAATAGAGCCTCATCTCAGTCGTCGTTGGCCGAAGCACGACTTATGTGGCAGATTACAATATTATGTCAGCAAATTGTATATATATATATATATATATATATATATATATATATATATATATATATATATATATATATATATATATATATATATATATATATATATATATATATATATATATAGCACAACTTTTGTGGCAGATTACAATATTATGTCAGCAAATTGTATATATATATATATATATATATATATATATATATATATATATATATATATATATATATATATATATATATATATATATATATATATACGAGTATATATATGAGAGAGAGAGAGAGAGAGAGAGAGAGAGAGAGAGAGAGAGAGAGAGAGAGAGAGAGAGAGAGAGAGAGAGAGAGAGAGAGAGAGAGAGAGTGTTTCAGGGACAGAAAAAAAAAAAAAAACATGGATGATGACCAACA
The DNA here is from genome assembly GCF_035594125.1 of Scylla paramamosain. Taxonomy (NCBI): domain Eukaryota; kingdom Metazoa; phylum Arthropoda; class Malacostraca; order Decapoda; family Portunidae; genus Scylla; species Scylla paramamosain. The sequence continues at coordinate 4,698,254 of NC_087179.1, forward strand.
GTTCCTGGAAAACCCAAAGCCCTTTCTCTCTCTCTCTCTCTCTCTCTCTCTCTCTCTCTCTCTCTCTCTCTCTCTCTCTCTCTCTCTCTCTCTCTCTCTCCGCAAACCTTCCCTTTGTAGAGAAAATGTACAAAACTTCCTCTTCCACTCTTACTCTCTTACACTCACTAAGAAACACCAACTCACCACCTAGACCACTCATATGACGACCACTCGATTGCCACCATCACCACTACCACCACGGTCACCTCTACAAGCAAAAGTCACACGCAGCAGCATCCTGTTACTGCGTCATAAGCAACACTGAGAGGTTGATATGAGAGACCTTCACCAAATATTTAGGAACTGAGGCGCCGCCAAATATTAGCACTAGTCACAGAAAAGGAAATTTAAAGAGAACTGGGGAGGCGAAGAGAGAGTTGGAGGCATGTAGGGAGGAAAGGAGGTGGACTGAGGTAGAGAATGAAGGAGGGAGTGAGAGATGGAGAAAACGGTAAAAAGGGAGAAAAAAAAATGTGATGAGTGAGAGAAAGAGGCAAGGAAGTAAGGAATTAAGGAGAAGAGAGGAAGGTCGGAAAGAATCGCACTAAAGCCACCAAAAAAAAAAAAAAAAGAGCACTATGGCAATCCCCCGGCCCTCCACAACCTTTCCCCCCCACAAAAAAAAAAAAAAAAAGAGGAATAAAAAGAGATGGCTCATATTTTTTGAGGCTTAATATTCCTCTCTTGAAAAAGTTCAGGTCTCAGGCAAAAGGAAATAGAGAGACACGAAGAGATTTCAAGTTTACCAGTAAAAGGGAAATAAGAGTGATCATACTCTTGCACTAGTAATGGGGACATCATAGAGGTGAAAATAAGTAGAAAAAAAAATGTGCAGCGAGGCCATGGGAAAGTGGCTGGCATGCAGTTAACAATTCAGAGGAAAAAGTAACCATGGAAATAACTTAGAAAATAGTGAGAGATGAAACACTGTGGTGGTGTGTGAGAATCAACAGTTTACTGGGGAGGAATCGTTGAGACGAAAAAGTTTTAACTCCACCATGTTTAGGAGGGTTGTGAGATTAACTTCCCTTTATGCAGGAGCAGTACTCCATAATTTTTTTTTTTTCTCTCTCTCTCTCTCTCTCTCTCTCTCTCTCTCTCTCTCTCTCTCTCTCTCTCTCTCTCTCTCTCTCTCTCTTTATCTATCTATCTATCTATCTATCTATCTATCTATTTCTCTAGGAACATGAACTTGAGTGTCTAGCCTCCCTGGTGTCACCAGTCATACAAGGAAGCAATAAGCTGCTGGGTCAGAGCGGCAATGAGAACGACAGTGATTGAAATGAGCGATGGCTTGCGGATCATTGACGTCACCACAACCCTCAGTGTTGACGTGCTGGAAGATGTGTAGTTTGGTCTGCCATTGGTGTGTGAGAGAGAGAGAGAGAGAGAGAGAGAGAGAGAGAGAGAGAGAGAGAGAGAGAGAGAGAGAGAGAGAGAGAGAGAGAGACTGTTTGGCAATATTCAGCTCATGCACGTCCTTTAATTATTCATTCACGAATGTTGGTCAAAAGCCAACCATTTTTCCCTCGCATTGTAATGACCAGAACCACTTACTATTTCCATTGACGGTTCTACAGCAATTTTAGAGAGCATTCTACTCGTGTCTGAAGCGTTAGTGTGTATTCAATATAAGCTTTTTATCCCAAGATCTTTTTAGTACAGTATTATGCGTCAATCTCTTAAAAACGCCGTGCTAGTCATGCCCATAATAAATACATCAATATATTTAGCATACTGAACCATTTCACAAGGTAACATCATAGCATAACTGGATTATGAATATATTTGATAATGTAATGTTGGCAGATCTATGTGTGGTGCCCTTGAGGCGTCAGGGAAACACTGGGTAATGTATCTGAATGCAGAATGAACTGGATGAGGAAGACTTGCCCGGGGATGGAACGTCTGTCAGGACGCTCACGGACATGCCAAGCTCTGTACCAATCAGATGAAGGTGATCTGCGACCCACGAGTGGTTTTAGGTCGTCCTTGATTATCCCGTCGCGATGCATGGACAGAAACGTAACGCGAGAAGGAATATATTTCATTGTTATTCATATTCTGTTCTTGTTGATTCGGACCATAACTGTTCGGAAGTTATTGTTGTCATGATGCTGTGCTGGCAATGTTGCTGTTGTTGTTGTAGTTGTTGGTAGTGGTGGTGGTGGTGGGCGTGGTGGAGGTGATTGTATTGGTGATGGTGACGATATGAACATGTAGGTAAGTTAAAAATCATGACGTTCACTGTATCTGGCAACGAAGAGGAGGAAGCTGCGTGAAAGATTGATGACTGCTGAGTCATTTGTCTTCGTTTACCGTGTAGTGGAAGGAGGAAGGTGAGTGGAGAACAGGCGGGAGAGAAGCGGGAAGTGAGGTGCGAAGAAAGGAGGCCTGGAAGAGACAAAGGTGTGAAGACAGTCGAACACAAGGCGGACGTGTGCCCGTAAAGGTGAGGGGTAACTAACTACACTTTACTGGAAGGATGGACGTAGTTTTCTATTAAGGTGACAACAGCCGTCTTCTTTCAGGTAATGGAAGAGAGAGAGGAGAGAGAGAGAGAGAGAGAGAGAGAGAGAGAGAGAGAGAGAGAGAGAGAGAGAGAGAGAGAGAGAGAGAGAGAGAACAGTTTACATAAAGAGGAAAGGAAGGAGAGATGATCATTAAATGGATATAAAAGTGGAGACAGTGAGAAGAGAAATGAAAAGAAAACAAAAGGCAAGGTATCTGTGTATGTATTTTGTTTTCGGCTTGACTATTAAGTTAATGTACAAAATATTATAGAAATAAATGTTATTCACACGTAAATTTTTGAGGTATTTGCGATTAAATGAACAAATTACGTTTACTTTAGCAGGAAGTTGGATAAAAAGTCACATGGTATTTAAGTGCTAAATTGTTAAAATGTTAAATAAATTTGTATATATATATATATATATATATATATATATATATATATATATATATATATATATATATATATATATATATATATATATATATATATATATATATATATATATATATATATATATATATATATATATATATATATATATATATATATATATATATATATATATATATATATATATATATATATATATATATATATATCCTTTCATTTAACATTTTAACAATTTAGCACATAAATACCATGTGACTTTTTATCCAGCTTCCTGCTAAAGTAAACGTAATTTGTTCATTTAATTGCAAATACCTTAAAAATTTACGTGTGAATAACATTTATTTCTATAATATTTTGTACATTAACTTAACCTGTGGCACTCCACTAATTACATGACCCCACTCAGATTTCGAGCCGTTTATTACAACTCTTTGTCGCCTGTCACTAAGCCATGACCCTATCCAGCCTAACACCTTCCCATCTACCCCCGTGTGCCCTAACCTTTCTCAGGGGCCTTTGATGGGGTACCTTGTCAAATGCTTTGCTAAAGTCTAGATATAAGATATCATAACTATTACCATTATCTACTGCCTCGTACACTTTACTGTAAAAAATTAACAAGTTTGTCAGGCAAGACTTCCCCTTCGTGAAGCCGTGTTGTGACTGATTTATCAAGTTATACATACATATATATATATATATATATATATATATATATATATATATATATATATATATATATATATATATATATATATATATATATATATATATATATATATATATATATATATATATATATATATATATATATATATATATATATATATATATATATATATATATATATATATATATATATATATATATATATATATATATATATAACAGTTTTGGTGGAATGGATGTCAGTTACAACAAAGGAAAATTATGGTATGTATAATTGAATTAGGAAATGATATTGCTATATATCTAATAGACTGATCTGCTTAGATGTGACGATTCACATTATTACCATTCTCTTTGTCTTTCCTTTTATTTATGTCTCAACAGATTTTAATTAAAAACCATCTTTGATGTGGATCCCACTGAAGTGAAACTCGTTACAGCAAATTTATAATAATAAAAGGTGTCTCAGTCTAAATAATAAACTTCACATGCAGAAAGAGTTTTGATATCATGTCATATTATTAGCATCCCTTTCACTGTAAAGAAAACATGGCAGTAATTGGCGCAGTTATAAGGCGAGAGAAACAAGCGAGAGTAATCAGGCAAACAAATACACCATCCTTTATATTGAAGAAGAAAATTTGTTTTTCTCCTTTCATTATCTTCCTCCTCTTTTTTCATCATGCATTATTTCTTTTCATTCTTTCCCCTTTTTGCTCAGATTCCAGTTATAGTTATTTACCTCTCTCTCTCTCTCTCTCTCTCTCTCTCTCTCTCTCTCTCTCTCTCTCTCTCTCTCTCTCTCTCTCTCTCTCTCTCTCTCTCTCTCTCTCTCTCTCTCTCTCTCTCTCTCTCCTTTCTTTCCCGACCATATCCATTTTCACCACCACCATCAGCACCAACATCACCTCCTCCTCCTCCTCCTCCTCCTCATTATCCACCCCACGTTCTTTCCAGACCTCAGTACAACAATGGAAGCCTCGCACCTTCACATCCTCAACAAAATCATGACCATAAAGTGAATGAATTCAGACGAGTGGTTCTTACGTCTCCACGCAGAGGCTTATATATCTTTTTTTGCCTTATAAATCCCTAGTGGGATCGGTTGGTTTTACAAATGTGTTATCATCAATATCTCTTGTCTTGTGTGTCCTTTTCTTCCAGGTCCAGTTGTCTCATATCTAAATTTATCTATCTATCTATATCTGTCCGTCTCTCTCTCTCTCTCTCTCTCTCTCTCTCTCTCTCTCTCTCTCTCTCTCTCTCTCTCTCTCTCTCTCTCTCTCTCTCTCTCTCTCTCTCTCTCTCTCTCTCTCTCTCTCTCTCTATATATATATATATATATATATATATATATATATATATATATATGTATATATATATATATATATATATATATATATATATATATATATATATATATATATATATATATATATATATATATATATATATATATATATATATATATATATATATATATATATATATATATATATATATATATATATATATATATATATATATATATATATATATATATATATATATACATAGAGACAGACAGATAGATATAGAAAAATAGATAAATATAGGTATGAGACAACTGGACCTGGAAGAAGAGGACACACAAGACAGGAGATATTGACGACAACATATTTGTGAAACCAGCCGACCCCACTCGTGGGGCCTATTTTGGCAAGAAATGAGAAGTAAGATTTCGAGTTGAATGTATGTTCATTGTAGAGAAGGAGGATATTGGAGTGTTGCTAAAGATGAAAAAAATTACGTTGATTAGATAGATGAAGAAATTGATCGTTTACTCTCTCTATTCTAAATTTACTGGGAGATGAGCTCTCAGCATGAACTGTACAATTTCCGCTTAACTGGCCGTCTAGCAGCTAACGTTGAAAAATAAAGGATCGAGTTAACAGCACAGGAGTCGATAGAACAAAAGTCTTGTCTGAAAACATAAAAAAAAAAAAAAAAACTAGTATAAAAAGACTGGATTACATGTACAATAGTCGATAATAACATAAATATAAAACCTGTGTAGTAATTACCCTCCCATTTTCTCGCGGTGGCCTCGTGATAATCACTTCCCGTCATGTAGTACTGGCCAGCTGTGTGGTAATCCCACCATTCTCTCCTCGGCGCCTTCCGGTAATTACTACTCATGTCCTCTCGCGGCGGCCAAGTGTGTGGTAATTACTTCCCCTGTCCCCTAGTGACGACTGACTGTGGTAATTACTCCTGTCCTTTGTTCTTTTACACCACTCTGCCTACTAATTCAGGTTCATTTTTTTTTTTTACTTAACAGGGTCACTGGGCAATGGAAACAAAACCGAAAAAAAAAAATCCCATTTAGACGCCAGTCCCAAAAGAGACGTCAAGAGAATCATCGAAAATTGAAGGATAAGTATCATGAAACGTCCCTTTTGAAAGAGTTCAAGTCATAGGAAGGAGGAAATACAGAAGCAGACAGGGAGTTCCAGAGTTTACCAAAGAAAATGATGAATGATTGCGAATACTGGTTATCTCTTGCATTGGAGAGGTGGACAGATAGGGATGAGAGAAAGAAAAATGTCTTGTCTAGCGAGGTCGCTGGAGGAGGAGAGGCATGCAGTTAGCAAGATCAGAAGAACAGTTAGCATGAAAATAGGGGTAGATGACAGCAAGAGATGCAACATTGCAGCGGTGAGAAAGAGACTGAAGACAGTCAGTTAGAGGAGAGGAGTTAATAAGACGAAATGTTTTTGATTTTCCACCGTGTCTAAAATAGCGGTATGAGTGAACTTCCCCATACATGCAAAGCATACTCCATACATGGGAGACTAAGACCCCTGTACAGAGTTAGCGGCTGGGGGGGCTAAGAAAAACTATCGGAGACGACTCATAACGCCAAACTTCATAGAAGTTGTTTTATCTAATGATAAGATGTGAAGTTTCCAGTTTAGATTATAAGTAAAGGACAGACCGAGGATGTTCAGTGTCGGAGATTTGGACAGTTGAGTATCATTGGAGAAGAGGTGATAGTTGTCTGGAAGGTTGTATCGAGTTGATAGATAGAAGAATTGAGTTTTTGAAGCATTAAACAATACCAAGTTTGCTCTGTACCAATCAGGAATTTTAGAGAGATCAGAAGTCAGGCGTTCTGTGGCTTCCCTGCGTGAATTCTTTGTTTCCTGAAAGATTGGACGTCTAGAAAAAAAACGTGAAAAGGTACAGGGTGGTATCATCAGCGTGGGAATGGTTAGGACAAGAAGTTTGGTTTAGATCATTCATGAATAACAGGAAGAGAGTGAATGACAGAAAAGAACCGTGAAGAACACTACTGTTAATAGATTTAGGAGAACAGTGACCATCTACCACAACGGCAATAGAACGGTCAGAAAGGAAACTTGAGATGAAGTTAAAGAGAGAAGGATAAAAGCTGTAGGAGGGTAGTTTGAAAATCAAAGCTTTGTGCCAGACTCTATCAAAAGTTTTTGATTTATCTAAGGTAACAGCAAAAGTTTCTCCAAAATCTTTAAAAGAGGATGACCAGGACTCAGTAATGAAAGCCAGAAGATCACTAGTAGAGCGGCCTTGACGGAACCCATACTGGCTATCAGATAGAAGGTTGTGAAGTGATGGATGTTTAAGAATCTTCATGTTGAGGATATATTAAAAAAAAAACTTTATATAGGAAGGAAGTTAAATCAATGGGACGGTAGTTTGAGGGTCACCCTTTCTATGAACAGGCTGAATCTAGTCAAACAACCCGCAAGAAGGAAAGAAGAAATGTTGATAGACAGAGTTGAAAGAGTTTGACTAGGCAAGGTGCGAGCACGGAGGCACAGTTTCGGAGAACAATAGGACGGACCCCATCAGGTCCATAAGACTCCCGAGGGTTTAGGCCAGCGAGGGCATAGATTGCATCATTGCGAAGGATTTTAATGGGTAGCTTGAAGTAATCAGAAGATGGAGGAGAGGGAAGAAAAAGCCCTGAATCACCGAAGATAGAATTTTCACCAAAGGTTTGAGCGAAGACTTCAGTTTTAAAAATAGACGAGATGGCAGTGGTGCTGTAAGGTTGAAATAAACAAGGAAAAGATGAAGAAACAAACTTATTGGAGATGTTTTTGGCTAGGTGCCAAAGCCACGAGGGGAGTTAGATCTTGAAAGATTTTGACACTTTCTATTAATGAAGGAGTTCTGCTAGTTGCAGAACAGACTTGGCATGATTCCGAGCAGAAATATAAAGCGCATGAGATTCAATTGATGAAAGGTTCAAGTATCCTTTCTGGGCCACCTCTCTGTCATGTATGGCACGAGAACAGGCTGCATTAAACCAAGGTTTGGAAGGTTTAGATTGAGAGAAAGGGTGAAGAATGTACACCTCCTTGCCAGACACTATCACCTCTGTTATGCGTTCAGCACACATAGACAGCACACAGAGAGCCCAACGGAGAAGACAGAGTGACAGCATAAGCAGTATTAGAGGTTAAGAAAAGGTCAAGAATTTTCGTCTTATTTCCAGGACTGTCAGGAATACGAGTAGGATGTTGCACCAGTTACTTTAGGTCGTGGAGGATAGCAAAGTTAAAGGTTAGTTCACCAGGATTGTCAGTGAAGGGAGAGGAAACGCAAAGATGGTGATGAACAGTGAAGTTTCAAAGAATGGAGATATCCGCAATAGGGAAGAGAGTCAAAATGTGCTCCACTTTGGAAGTTAACTAGGTATACAGCACCGATAAATTTAGTTTGAGAATGACTTTGTAGTCGTAGCCAGATGGAGAAAAATTTGGAAGATCCAAGGGGGTGGGTACGAGAGCAGGTTAAGTCGTTGTGCACATAAACGCAACATCCACCTCTGAACTGAAAATGAGAATAGAGAAAGTAGGAGGGAACAGAAAAGGGGCTACTCTCAGTTGCCTCAGACACTTGCGTTTCATTGAGGAAAAGAAGATGAGGTTTAATATAGGAGTAGTGGTGTTCTACAGATTGAAAATTAGATCTTAGACCGCGAATGTTCCCGAAGTTAATGAAGGAAAAGTTGAGGGAACTGTTAAAACACTTAGGGTTGAAACCAGAAGAGCAGTCCGACCCGGGGATACTTGTGGTCCCCTTCCTAGATGGGGATTTCGAGGCTGGTGTAGGAGTCGCCATGATAATTTTGAATTTTGAATGAAGGGTGTGTGTAGTTTTGTGTGAACTGCCCCCTTGTGTTGTGAGACACAAAGGGAAACGTTCAATGCTGGGTTTAATGAAAAGTTCACAGCACCTCCTGGTTCGGTGCTTAAGACCTCACTGAGAGTAATTATCGTTTCGCCAAGTGTCTACTGCCTCCTCCTAACTCCTTGCGAGTATATTGCTGTTAACTTGTCCTGGGGTGTGTGTAACACTCGCCTAACTCATCTTTCCCTGTCTTTGTCTTGAATTCTGCCTTGGTGTGGCTGATTGACTCGTTTGAAAAGAGAAGGCGTCGCAGCGTACCGGTCATATGGCGGCGCTACAGAATGTTCCAAGCAATTAAAAGGTTATGGTAAAATATTAGTGATAGTAATAACAAAATTGTATTAGGGTAAAAACACAGTAAAAGTCACTAAAAAGGGAAAGGCATAAAAGGAAGTGGGATCAATCAGCGATAAGGAAAGCATTTGTATTAGTTTCTATAGAAGGTGGTATTGTGCCTCGAGGTGGCTTATGTTATGTCTTCACTAACACGCACGGCCTTTGAAGCAGCGCCCTCCATGACTCAGCAATAAGAATTAAAGGGTTACAGTAAACTAAGCAGGCTGCTCTGTTTCGTTATCCCACAATAGCTGTAATGCCCCGACTTCCCTACGAGAACTTTGGCACGCGCAATGACACAACAATGACGGATAAATGCTTCTGTGCAGATGTAGCAACAGTGTAGATGTAGTAACTGTATAAAGATAAATCTCACTATACGAATCTCTCTCTCTCTCTCTCTCTCTCTCTCTCTTTCTCTCTCTCTCTCTCTCTCTCTCTCTCTCTCTCTCTCTCTCTCTCTCTCTCTCTCTCTCTCTCTCTCTCTCTCAGATTAGTAATACAACCAGAACGTTACTAAAAAATCAGGAGTGAAAGACGAAAACATAACACGTCTCTTGATGCTTCCTCTCCTTATTGTTTCAGTAATTATTTCTCTTCTGTCCTATCATTTTTTTGTCCTGCGTATTTGTTGTTATTTCTATAACCCCTTGATGTTCTGGAGATTTGAATCGAATGTGCCAGAATTGTATATGTTCACATCTTCGGTTTTGCAATTAATGCTTTCAAATCTCACCTTGCGTCGTTTTTATTTACTTTGTTTATTTTTTTTTATTTGATTTTTTGTTATTGTTATCTTTCACTTCAATATTACTACAGAAGACACTTTTAATCACTTCATTTCACTTTAATTATCCGCAGCAAATTTAGCTTTACCTGTTCTATGAAATGCCCAATGAGTTTAAACTGCCTTTGTTTTCGCGGGAGACTGACGGGACGAGCTTTGTCGGTGCTGGTGAAATATGCTTCACACACCGCGGTTCCTACACCACTGCTCGACGGGCCTTTGAGTTTGTGGTGCAGGAAACTCTGGCTCCTTTTATTCTTCCAAATCCTGTACTCTCTTACTTTTCAAGCCTTATTATTTTTCCATTCTTTCGCTTGTCTCTTAATTCATTTCATGGCTTTACATAACTTCTTTCATAACTTTGGACATGTCTTTTCATCTTTTATTGCTCCATATTGTAGATTCGTTCCATCATTGGTTATTATCTTTTTCTCGTTGATTTCATTGTTCTTACCTGTCTTTTAGATTTTATTATCTTTCTTTCCAACATTTTTTTCAATTCTCCTTCCTTGCCTTATTTCAATATTCTTTCCCCTTATAAATCCATCCAACTCTGCCTTTAACATAATTTGTCCTTCCCTTTTGGTGCTCGTTCCTCCTACTATCCACAATGTACCTTCTCGTCTTTACATCCCCATTCTTCCAAATGTGCACATGTGCACATGTCCATTACCTTTCTACAAGAATTTGCCACTCGCTTTTTCAAAAGAAAACACGAGGCCGCGAGTGACAGCCAACATAATATAATGCACGTCACAACCAAAAACGAAAATGCTGTTCCTCATCCGTCCAGAGGGAAGAGCTCTAAATATCATGTTTAAGCCTTTGAATGTTACTGCCAGGATTACACTACTTTAGCCGAGTCAATCTGCACAATTTTACGGAATAAGAATTAACTCAACACTAAGAACGTTCAAAGAGTCAAGCATTTAGTTTGCTTTCAGTGATGTATTTCGAAATCACAATGTTAAGTAGGATCAGACCATTTCATTAAGCTTGATGTCAAGGAATAGCATTTAACGGTTAATCATCTCATGGCGTGTCAGGGACTCGTATAATTTTCATATAGGCAGTGAGTGGCACGCGCGAGCTGATTGTGATAAGACATGGAACATCAGTGTTGTGGTGCCCAGGGTGGCGGCAGCAGCATCACGTCGCGTATCTCTGCTCCACACATTCTACTTATACTACCGACTGTTCGTTACATAGAAACATGTTATATTAGAGAGGTGGGCCACAAAAGGTACTTGAGCTTTCTATCACCGGAATATCATGCACTTTATATTTCTGTCCAGAGCCATACCAAGTCGGTTCTCCAACTAGTCAAAAACCCCTTCATTAATAAAAATTGTCAAAATCTTTCAAGATCTAACTCCCCTCGTGACTTCTGGCATCTAGCAAAAAATATCTCTAATAACTTTGCTTCTTCTTTCCCTCCTTTTTTTCAACCAGATGGCACCACTGCTATCACATCTATCTATAAAGCTGAACTCTTCGCTCAAACCTTTGCTAAAAACTCAACCTTGGACGATTCAGGGCTTGTTCCTCCCTCTCCTCCACCCTCTGACTACTTCATGCTTCCTATTAAAATTCTTCGCAATGATGTTTTCCATGGCCTCGTTGGCCTAAGCCCTCGGGAGGCTTATGGACCGTGCTTGCACTTTCCCTACTCAAACTCTGTCTTTCAACATCTACCTTTCTTTCTTGCAGGAAGTTTGCCTACATTCAGCTTCTTCCTAAAAAGGATGACCGTTCCAATCCCTCAAACTACCGCCATATTGCTTTAATTTTCTATCTAAAGTTTTTTAATCTATCCTCAACATGAAGATTCTTAAAAATGTATCACTTCACAACCTTCTATCTGATCGCCAGTATGGGTTCCGTCAAGGCCACAATACTGGTGATCTGGCTTTCCTTACTGAGTCTTGGTCATCCTCTTTTAGAAATTTTGGTGAAATCCTCGCTGTTGCTTTAGACATATCAAAAGCGTTTGATAGAGTCTGACACAAAGCTTTGATTTCCAAACTACCCTCCTACAGCTGCTATCCTTCTCTCTTTAACTTCATCTCAAGTTTCCTTTCTGACCGTTCTACTGCTGCTGTGGTAGACGGTCACTGTTCTCCTAAATCTATTAACAGTGGTGTTGCTCAGGATTCTGTCCTGTCAACCACTCTCATATATTATTCATTAATGATATTCTAAACCAAACTTCTTGTCCTATCTACTCCTACACTGATGATACCACCCTGCACTTTTCCACGTCTTTTCGTAGACGTCCAACCCTTCAGGAAGTAAACAGTTCAAGCAGAGAAGCCACAGAACTCCTGCCTTCTGATCTCTCTAAAATTTCTGATTGGAGCAGAGCAAACTTGGTATTGTTCAGTGTTTGAGGAACTCAATTTCTCCATCTATTATCAAATCGACACAAAGTTCCAGACAACTATCCCCTTCTTCAATGACACTCAACTGTTCCCTTCTTCTGCAATGAATATTCTTGGTCTGTCCTTTTCCTATAATCTAAACTAGAAAGTTCAACATCTCATCTCTAACTAGGACAGCTTTTATGAAATTAGGCGTTCTGAGATGTCTCCGCCAGTTTTTCTCACTCCCCCAGCTGCTAACTCTGTACAAGGGTCTTATCCGTCCATGTATGGAGTATGATTCACATGTCTGGGGGGGGAGAGATTCCACTCATACCGCTCTTTTAGACAGGGTGGAATCAAAACCTTTCCGCCTCTTCAACACCTCTCCTCTAACTGACTGTCTTCAGCCTCTTTCTCATCGCCATAATGTTGCATCTCTTGCTTTTTTTCTACCGCTATTTTCATGCTAACTCCTCTTCTGATCTTGCTGACTGCATGCCTCCCCTCCTCCCGTGCCCTTTCTGCACAAGACTTTCTTCTTTCTCTCACCCCTATTCTGTCCACCTCTCTAATGCAAGAGTTAACCAGTATTCTCAATTATTCATCCCTTTCTCTGGTAAACTCTGGAACTCCCTGCCTGCTTCGGTATTTCCACTTCCTCTGACTTGAACTTCTTTAAGAGGGAGGTTTCGAGACACTTATCCTTCAATTTTTGACTACCACTTTGGACCCTATTTGGGGACACATACACACACACACACACACACACACACACACACACACACACACACACACACACACACAGTAGACACCTGCCGAAACGATAATTACTCTCAGTGAGGTCTAAGGCACTGTTCAAGGGGTGCTGTGAACTTATCATTAAACCCAGCTGTGACCTCACTGAACGTTTCTCTTTGTGTCTCACAACACAAGGGGGCAGTCACAGCCTGCCCTCTAAAGACAACTCTCTTCCTCCACACAAAACTACAAGCACCTAATAACACACACATCCTTTACTCAAAAATTTCAAAATTATCATGGCGACTCCTACACCAGCCTCGGAGTCCCCATCTGGGGAAGGGACCATAAATGTCCCCAGGTCGGACTGCCTTTCTGTCGACGACCCTAAGTGTCTTGACATGCCCCTCAACTTTTTCTTCATTAACTTCTGCAACATTCGCGGTCTAAGACCTAATTTTCAATCTGTACAGTAAACTTCATCTTCTTTTCCTCACTGAAACTCAGGTGTATGAGGCAACTGACAGCAGCCCCTTTTCTGTTCCCTCCTACTTTTTCTATTCTCATTTTCGATCCAAAGCTGAATGTTGCGTTTATGTGCGCAACGTCTTAATCTGCTTTCGTGCCCACGCTCTTGAATCTTCAGAGTTTTCCACCATCTGGCTACGACTACAGAGTCACTCTCAAACTAAATTTATCTGTGCTGTATACCTCTCCGTAACTCCTCTGACTATAAGAAATTCTTTGAGTACTTAACTTCCAAAGTGGAGGACATTCTGACCCTCTTCCTTTCTGCAGAGATCTCCATTCTTGGAGACTTCAATGTTCACCAACAGGTTTGGCTTTCCTCTCCCTTCACTGACCATCCTGGTGAACTATCCTTCACCTTTGCTATCCTCCACGACCTAGAGCAATTGATGCAACACCCCACTCGTATTCCTGACCGTCTTGGAGATACGCCCAACATTCTTGACCTTTTCCTGACCTCTAATCCTTCTGCTTATGCTGTCACTATTTTTTTCCATTGGGCTCCTCCGATCACAATCCCATATCTGTATCTTGTCCTATCGCTCCAATCCCTCATCAGAATCCCCCTAAGCGAAGGTGCCTCTGGCGTTTTGCCTCTGCTAGTTTGAGGGACCTGAGGAGGTATTTTGCTGATTTTCCTTTGGATGACTACTGCTTCCGTGTCAGAGACCTGTCTTTGTCTGCTGAGCGCATAACAGAGGTGATAGTTTCTGGCATGGAGGCGTACATTCCTCACTCTTTTTCTCGACCTAAACCTTCCAAACCTTGGTTTAACACAGCTTGTTCTCGTGCTATACATGATAGAGAGGTAGCCCACAAAAGGTACTTAAGCCTTCCATCACCAGAATCTCATGCACTTTATATTTCTGCACGGAACCATGCCAAGTCTGTTCTCCAACTAGCCAAAACTCCTTCATTAACAGAAAGTGTCAAAACCTTTCAAGATCTAACTCCCCTCGTGACTTCTGGCATCTAGCCAAAAATATCTCCAATAACTTTGCTTCTTCTTCTTTCCCTCCTTTATTTCAACCAGATGGCACCACTACTATCACATCTATTTCTAAAGCTGAACTCTTCGCTCAAACCTTTGCTAAAAACACTACCATGGACGATTCTGGGCTTGTTCCTCCCTCTCCTCCACCCTCTGACTACTTCATGCTACCTATTAAAATTTTTCACAATGATGTTTTCCATGCCCTTGCTGGTATGGAACTTATGAACCTGATGGGGTCCCTCCTATTGTTTTCCGAAACTGTGCCTCCGTGCTTTCACCTTCCCAAGTCATATTCTTTCAGCTCTGTCTGTCAACATCTACCTTTCCTTCTTGCTGGAAGTTTGCCTACATTCAGCCTGTTCCTAAAAAGGGTGACCGCTCTAATCCCTCAAACTACCGTCCTATGCTTTAGTTTCCTGCCTATCTAAAGTGTTTTAATCTATCCTCAACAGGAAGATTCTTAAACATCTATCACTTCACAACCTTTTATCTGATCGCCAGTATGGGTTCCGTCAAGGCCGCTCTACTGGTGATCTTCTGGCTTTCCTTACTGAGTCTTGGTCATCCTCTTTTAGAGATTTTGTTGAAACTTTTGCTGTTGCTTTGGACATATCAAAAGCTTAATTAATTAATGATCTTATAAATCAAACTTCTTGTCCTATCCACTCCTACGCTAATGATACCTCTCTGCACTTTTCCACGTCTTTTCATAGACGTCCAACCCTTCAGGAGGTAAACATTTCGCACAGGGAAGCCAGAGAACGCTTGACTTCTGATCTTTCTAAAATTTATGATTGGGGCAGAGCAAACTTGGTACTGTTCAATGCCTCAAAAACTCAATTCCTCCATCTATCAACTCGACACAACCTTCCAGAAAACTATCCCCTCTTCTTCAATGACACTCAACTGCCCGCCTCTTCTACACTGAATATTCTCAATCTGTCCTTTATTTATAATCTGAACTGGAAACTTCACATCTCATCTCTAGCTAAAACAGCTTCAATGAAGTTAGGTGTTCTGAGACGTCTCTGCCAGTCTTTCTCACCCCCCCCAGCTGCTAACTTTGTACAAGGGCCTTATGCGTCCATGTATGGAGTATGCTCCACATGTCTGGGGGGGTTCCACTCATACTGCTCTTCTAGACAGGGTGGAATCAACAGCTTTTCGTCTCATCAACTCCTCTCCTCTAACTGACTGTCTTTAGTCTCTCTCTTATCGCCGCACTGTTGCATCTCTAGCTGTCTTCTACCGCTATTTTCATACTAACTGCTCTTCTGATCTTGCTAACTGCATGCCTCCCATCCTCCCGCGGCCTCGCTGCACAAGACTTTCTTCTTTCTCTCACCCCTATTCTGTCCACTTCTCTAATGCAAGAGTTAACCAGTATTCTCAGTCATTCATCCCTTTCTCTGGTAAACTCTGGAACTCCCTGCCTGCTTCTGTATTTCCACCTTCCTATGACTTGAATTCCTTCAAGAGGGAGGTTTCAAGACACTTATCCATCAATTTTTGACTACTGCTTTGACCCTTTTATGGGAATGGCATTTCAGTGGGCATTTTTTTTTATTGGATTTTTGTTGCTCTTGGCCAGTGTCCCTCCGACATAAAACACACACACACACACACACACACACACACGTAGAAACATTTAATTTTTCTTTGAAAATCCTAATCACAAATCTTAATACTCCCTTTTGTTATATTTGCTGCCTTCCTTTCTTTTTCTCAGTCTTTTCTTTTTGATTTGTTAGTTGCTCGAGATTTGCTTGTTCATTTTCGTCATCATCGCGTGTGTTCTTAAAAAAGACATCAGAAGATTATGCATTTTTATTTTATTTTATTTTATTTATTTTTTTATTTATCTATTCATCTATTTATTTATTTTTATTTATCTATTTATTTAATTAATTAATAATTAATTTTATTTTAATTTTATTATTATTTTTTTTTTTTTGCACTGGAAAGTATGAAAATACTGATACACGGCAGCGTCCACGCTGTCAACTTCCTTTTTAATATTAGGGTTCCTCTTGCTAGGATAGTGTTGCGATATGTAAAAAAAAATAAATAAATAAATAAAAATATGAACATTAGAATCATTTTTTTTTTTTTAAGGTAACAGCCACTTCTTTCCGTATAGAAGACGTTCTGTACGGAGAACGTTGTTAAAAGAAGCGTAATACACGCTTCTTTAACAACGTCCATGACCACTTTATTGGCTAGGCAAGCGAGGGAAAGTGCACAGTTGCCTTTCTGAGCAGCATCCAATATAAAAAACTTTTACCGCTGTACTAGTCACTTTACTTTAAAGGCCAGAGCTCAACAAGATACGTGGTATGTATTTATTTGGCTGCACAGAACGCACCATGACTTCCGTGACACAAATGCCCGCTGTTACAAGTGAAAACATGCGTGGCTGGCATGAATGATGGCGACGAAATAAAAATTATATATATATATATATATATATATATATATATATATATATATATATATATATATATATATATATATATATATATATATATATATATATATATATATATATATCATCTGGATTTTGAAACCAAATTCAGCAATAGAGTAAGGACATCTGCAGATCCAGTGTAAACATGACTAATAAGTGATATGAAATTAACACGAGTTGTGACTATCACTGTGTCGACATCACAGCTCAACAGATTGTCAATGAAAAAAATCAGCAGTGCCAACACTATAGCAACACTCAAGACATCTATTAAAAAGACAACGAAATGTGAGGAATGGTAACATGTTTAATAGAATGTTGAGCAACCACAGAGTAATGTTTGTATTACTCGAGCAGACAGAGAAAAAAAATAGTGTCATTCATTATTCCAGTGACAGGATATATTTCAGTCTTGGAAAGGACGCCTGCCAGCAGTTTGCCACAGCATTGCAAGTCGAAAAGCCCACAAAATTTGTACACCAGCATTGCCGTGCGCGTGGACAGTGCCAGGTCAAATGCTATGATCATTAGAGTACTATATTTTCACCTATATATAGTTCACTATGTGACACTATTTTTATCTTTGACAAGGAAGTGGTTATTTTCCAAGTCTTTTTATTGCAAAATAACACAAAATGCCCTTTATTCCTGTCAAACTTTTGTGTGGTGTGCTTTTGTGGTTTTTAGAATGATTTTTTTTTGGCCCCAAAATAGCTAAATTTCATCATTTTCACAATTTTTGGACAGATAAACAAAATACATAAATTTAAATAAGGCAAAAAAATGTTTGAAACTTCTGAAACAAATTTTTAAGATTAAAAATGAAAAATTTGTCTTGATCAACGTAAATAAAACAAATCACTTTCATGTATGAACCCCCAAATGCAGTCTCCCATCGTATTTTCACTGAAGGATCCCTGATATCTCTGTTTAAAGTTCATTATATCTTGGTGGAAGTGCTCCCCTTGTTTCTCTGAATATGCTCCCATATTCTCCTGGAAGATGCCGAGGTGAGCATCTAGGATATGGATCTTCAAGTACATTCTGCAGGCCATCTCACCATAGCTTTTCACTAAAGCTTCAACCAGTTCCATATAGTTATCACCCTTGTTGTTTCCAAGAAAGCCCTGTACTACAGCAATGAAACACTCCCAAGCTTTCTTTCTCCTTTCCTGTGATCTATAAAAATTCTGAGCACTCCATAATTTTCCTTACTTGTAGTCCATTGAAGATACCAGCTTTCACCTTTGCCTCTGAAAGCTTAGGAAAGAAGTCTTGAAGATATTTGAAGGCAGCAGACTCCTTGTCAAGAGCTGTAACAAACTGTTTCAAGAGACCCAGTTTGATGTGTATTAGAGGAAATAAAACCTTTTGAGGATTCAACAATGGCTCGTGTTTGTATATTGTGTGCTCCCACTATGGTGTCAGTCCTTGGAGGCCAGTGCTTTCTCTGGTAATGTGCTGCTCTGTCTCTACTGTCCCAAAAGCAAAGAAAACAAGGATTCTTGTTAAACCTCCTTGCAGTCCCATCAAAAAAGCCATCATTTTGAAGTCTCCAGTAACTTCCCAGCCATACTTGCTGTAGTTCAAAGTTTTCAGTAGAAGCTTTACACTGCTGTTGTCCTTAAGATGCACAGAATGAGCAAGAGGCAGAGATGGATACTTGTTTCCATTCTGCAGAAGTACAGCTTTCCGACTTTTGGAGGAGCTGCCAATGAAGAGTCTCCATTCATCTGATTTGCAAGCAATTCCAATAGCATCAAACAAGCCTGATACATCATTGCAGTAACACAGCCTGTCATCCTTTGCAAAGAAGCTGGAGAAATGTTTGTGACCTTTTTTTTGGCTGGTCACTTGCACACTGTCATCAAATAAATCCTATTACTTCAACCTTGAAATCAAAAACTCACCATTTAACTTTGTCAAACCAAGATATCTGATGAGGTAATTGAGGTCTCTTTGGTCTGGGTAGTAAGGATTTCTCCCAGCTACAACTTTATCTATGATGTCGCAGTCTCCCTATCTGTTTAGCTAATCATCTGACTTGCTGCTTTCTTCTGATAGTTGACTGCTTTCTGGAGCTTGTGCAGGAAGATCAGCACTGTGCGTTACTGGTGCAGTGAAAGATGAAATGTCAGTATAGAAAACAGCAGGTGGATTTTTTCCGAATCGACGTTTGGAAGAATCCACCATGCAGAAAAAAACAGTCATTTCAGTGATCAGTAGGTTCACGCCATATTCCAGGAATAGCAAATTTCATGTCTCTGTTTTCCCCTCTATACTTTGTAAAAGAACAAAAATATGAGTTCTTGTTAAACTTATTTTATTTTTATTCTTATTTCTTAATTGCATTTTACTATTGGAAAAAAAAAAAAAAACTAACATCTATTTTACGTTCTAGTGTTCTCTTACATTGCTCACAAGCAGAATGTGCCCAGGTCTTGTCTTGGTCCCTAAATGGCACAACAAAATATGCTTTGTAAGCTTAACACGTTTTTTCCAGATGTTGTCACAGAGAACTTCTTTGCTCTTGCCTTGATGAATTGACCACATATATAGCAGAATGTATCTGGAGAATGATTGTAGCCTCTTGATGGCACTTCATCTCTTGTGATGTGTCTTCTCAGGCAGCCAAAGCAGAAATGATTGGTGGTCTGCAAGCCCATACTTTTATATTGTCAAGTAGTACTCTAGAATATTCTTAGTCTTTCTAGAATGTGTTACAGAATGTTCTCAGTCTTTCTAGAATATTCTTTATCCTACTTTAGATTATTCTGAATCCTAGAAAGTTTTTGTAGATTGAAATAAATTTTTCATACTTCTATATATTTCTACTGTATTCTAGAACGTTATAGAATACTTTGGAAATGTTTACATTGAATAGAATGTTCTAAAATGTTCTAAAAACTTCTAAAAGTGTTTGATAGAATATTTTGGAAGATTTGAGATTTCCGAAATGTAAGCAAATTCTTCTAAGTATGAAAAATGTGTTGCTTGATCTGGATAAGTTTAAGAATGATCTTATTAAAATAAAAAAAAATCTTTAGATCACTTTATATTCTTTTTTTCATTGTTTTAACTTATTTGCAACATTTCAAAAGCAATTCGATATGCAACTGAGATTTTATAAAGATATTTACCTGGCATGAAAACCAATAGTATTAACCCATACTATAATGAAATAAGGCAAAAATGTTTTTTTTTTTTTTTTTACGTAGGAGAGACAATGACCAAGGGCAACAAAAATCCAATAAAAAATTGCCCACTGAAATGCCAGTCCCATAAAAGGGTCCAAAGCGGTAGTCAAAAATTGAAGGATAAGTGTCTTGAAACCTCCCTCTTGAAGGAATTCAAGTCAAAGGAAGGTGGAAATACAGAAGCAGGCAGGGAGTTCCAGAGTTTACCAGAGAAAGGAATGAATGATTGAGAATACTGGTTAACTCTTGCGTTAGAGAGGTGGTGAGAATAGGGGTGAGAGAAAGAAGAAAGTCTTGTGCAGTGAGGCAGTGGGAGGAGGGGAGGCATGCAGTTAGCAAGATCAGAAAAGCAGTTAGCATGGAAATAGCGGTAGAAGACAGCTAGAGATGCAACAGTGCGGCGATAAGAGAGAGACTGAAGACAGTCAGTTAGAGGAGAGGAGTTGATGAGACGAAAAGCTTTTGATTCCACCCTGTCTAGGAGAGCAGTATGAGTGGAACCCTCCCAGACATGTGAAGCATACTCCATACATGGATGGATAAGGCCCTTGTACAGAGTTAGCAGCTTGGGCGGTGAGAAAAAATTGGCGGAAACTTCTCAGAACACCTAACTTCATAGGAGCTGTTTTAGCTAGAGATGAGATGTGAAGTTTCCAGTTCAGATTATAAGTAAAGGACAGACCGAGGATGTTCAGTGTAGAAGAGGGGGACAGTTGAGTGTCATTGAAGAAGAGGGGATAGTTGTCTGGAAGGTTGTGTCGAGTTGATAGATGGAGGAATTGAGTTTTTGAGGCATTGAACAATACCAAGTTTGCTCTGACCCAATCATGAATTTTTGAAAGATCAGAAGTCAAGCGTTCTGTGGCTTCCCTGCGTGAAATGTTTACCTCCTGAAGGGTTGGACGTCTATGAAAAGACGTGGATATAAATATACGTGGATAATATAAAGTGCATGATATTCTGGTGATGGAAGGCTTAAGTACCTTTTATGGGCCACCTCTCTCTCATGTATAGCACAAGGAACAAGCTGTGTTAAACCAAGGTTTGGAAGGTTTAGGTCGAGAAAAAGAGTGAGGAATGTACACCTCCATGCCAGACACTATCACCTCTGTTATGCGCTCAGCACACAAAGACGGGTCTCTGAATACCTCCTCAGGTCCCCCCAACTAGCAGAGGCAAAATGCCAGAGGCACCTTTGCTTAGGGGGATCCTGATGAGGGATTGGAGCGATAGGACAAGATACAGATATGAGATTGTGATCGGAGGAGCCCAACGGAGAAGAAAGGGTGACAGCATAAGCAGAAGGATTAGAGGTCAGGAAAAGGTCAAGAATGTTGGGCGTATCTCCAAGACAGTCAGGAATACGAGTAGGGTGTTGCACCAATTGCTCTAGGTCGTGAAGGATAGCAAAGTTGAAGGCCTGTTCACCAGGATGGTCAGTGAAGGAAGAGGAAAGCCAAAGCTGGTGGTGAACATTGAAGTCTCCAAGAATGGAGATCTCTGCAAAAGGGAAGAGGGTCAGAATGTGCTCCACTTTGGAAGTTAAGTAGTCAAAGAATTTCTTATAGTCAGAGGAGTTAGGTGAGAGGTATACAGCACAGATAAATTTAGTTTGAGAGTGACTCTGTAGTCGTAGCCAGGTGGTGGAAAACTCAGAAGATTCAAGAGCGTGGGCACGAGAGCAGGTTAAATCATTGCGCACATAAACGCAACATCCAGCTTTGGATCGAAAATGAGGATAGAGAAAGTAGGAGGGAACATAAAAGAGGCTACTGTCAGTTGCCTCAGATACCTGAGTTTCAGTGATGAAAAGAAGATGAGGTTCAGAAGAGGAGAGGTGGTGTTGTACAGATTGAAAATTAGATCTTAGACCACGAATGTTGCAGAAGTTGAGGGGGGTGTCAAGACACTTAGGGTCGTCGACAGAAAGGCAGTCCGACCTGGGGACATTTATGGCTCTCTCCCCAGATGGGGACTCCGAGGCTGGTGTAGGAGTCGCCATAATAATTTTGAAATTTTTGTGTGAAGGGTGTTTGTGTTATTAAGTGCTTGTAGTTTTGTGTGGAGGAAGAGAGTTGTCTTTAGAGGGCAGGCTGTGACTGCCCCCTTGTGATGTGAGACACAAAGAGAAACGTTCAGTGAGGTCACAGCTGGGTTTAATGATAAGTTCACAGCACCCCCCGAACAGTGCTTTAGACCTCACTGGGAGTAATTATCGTTTCGGCAGGTGTCTACTGCCTCCTCCTATGATTGTTCTAACCACAAAAGCAGTTTCAGGATCAAAATAACTTTTTTTTATTTTGTTCAGTGGGAAATAACTAGAACGTTACGTTATGCTTTGGGCCAAGGACAAGACAAAAGTGATTTATTTTTTGCATAGTGTAATGCGTGTTTATTATATACTGCAAATAAATATGTTTACCACATTAATGAAATATAATTTATTGATTTTTCAAATATTTTCAGTTTTTATTGTCTGGAGAAGGTTTATGTTAATAACATTTACACATTATATATATTGAAAGAAAATAATCTATGGGTATATAAGTTTAATGATTTGGTTTAATAGTGAGGGATACTTGGAAAGTTTTTTCGTCGCAGCGAGTGATTCTCTCTTCTGTTGCCAGATAGGCTTTTTATTTTTGTCTTTCAAAACTTGCACGTCATTCTCCTGGTTTTTGCCACTAAATTTAGTAAAAAAAAAAAAAAAATGCAGGAAGTACCTCACACTCATAGCATGTCACCTGTTATTTGCGATGCGTCTTGACCATCTTCACCTTCACCTCAGACGTCTCCCGTCGAGCGTGCTAACCCTCAGGTGTTGCCTTCAGCCCGGCGTCCACCTCTTTCATGTCCTTATTGCAATAAAGACGGTCACACTTACACCCGATTCTACCGTCGAAGAAACGAGCTCAAAGCTGCTCATTCATCGCCTCCACCCAAGCGCAAAGCAGATTCGCCTAGGAATGTGCTCTCTAACAGATATCAGGCTTCACGGACTCTAAAACTTCGTCACTTGCTCGTCGTGTTCACTTTTAGAGAAGTCACAATAACGAGCAGCCTACAATGTTCAGAAGTCATAAAGAAAGCGAACAAAATAATTAGCTTAATCGATTTAACATTTTACTATAAATTTAAAGATACGATCTTCACTCCGTATAACTGTTTGATTCATTTCTTCATACCAGAAAGACATAAATAAATTGCAACGTGTTCAGCACAGAGTAACAAAAATTATACCAGGCCTAAGAAATCATTCGAAGAGTGACTTAGAGAATGAAATCTATTCAGTGGGAATATAAAGAAGACTAAGAGGCGATTTAATACGTGTTTAAAACCACTGAGGACATTGGTAACATGAACTGCAATAAGTATTTCACAATAGACTTTTCAAATTACACGCGAGGAAATAGTAGCAAAATTGTTGGAAATCCTTCATCTCATAAAAAAAAAAAAAAAAAAAGAGAGAGAGAACAAAAATTCAATGTGTCGTCAGTATATGGAATGGGCTTTCTCAGGGCGTGATAGACTGCAACACCTTAGAGACTTTTAAACGCCGTCTCGATAAATATTCTGACTCATATCCGTGGTTGAATATCGTTTATTAAAGGTTAACTTTCTTGCCTCCAAAAAAATTGGGCACCTCATTTCATTTATTTTCATTCTTCCCAACAAGATTTCATTCGGATTTTTACTTCTCTAGCCCCATAAGGTATTTCTTTCCGAATTATTTCCTGTATGGCTTATGCTGGAGGGAATGGAGGGTGCGGAGAGAGCCTTCTGGTTTGCTGTCCTTTTCTTCTATTATCACCTTAGTAGTCCTATGTCAGGTCACCTCGTGAGGACTGCAAAGTCTGTTCCGGCCTGTGTATCTATGTAACTCTATGTAACTTTTTCTCTTTTCCCCTTCTATGTTCCCCAATGCATGTTTAACAAAAGATCATAAATTACGCAGAGCAGACGCGTCCCTCCATGCTGTTGTCCACTTACTATGAAGGCACGACAAACACCAGCCTCTTCTTGCTCCAGCACACTTTCCTGTTCTTCAGCGTTTCTCTCAAATCTCCACACTGTCCTACATCCACATATGTCTCATTTCTTCTCCGTGTCCTTGTTCACTATTCATTATTATATTAAGGAAATGTCTGTGTGCCACGTCTTTTTGCTCTTTATTTTTTATTTTTTATTTTTTTTACATATTCTTCGTTATTTTCCATGGTGACTCCACACAAGCCTCTGAACTTATCTTTGTGCTTTTACACGCCTCCTTGTACTCGCACACTACCTTCTCATCTGTCCTCTCCTCCTCTTTCTGCAAAGTGTAATGATTTGCCAGTGACAAGAAAAATAGCCAGTGTAGTAAACTACAATAAAAGACAAGTAAGATTTCCTGTAAAATTAAGATCGGCTAGCTGACTGGGGTAATTGGCGATAAATTAAGTTTGATATTGAAGCTCATAACATCGGAGACAATGGTCACGTTCAATAATCAATAAATGACAGGCAAATTTATATGGTGAGTAAGGACAAGGATCTTGGAATCCTAATTCTAAGCTCTATCAAACCTCGTCACAATTCCTCAGAAGTCGTTCAAACTGCAAACAAATTAATTAGATTTATTGGACATACCTTCAACAAGAAAATTGAAGGGGATATGTTAAAATTGTGTTTCATCTTGAACACCATCTATATTTATCGTATGGGTTCTTTGGAGTTACAAACGCTAAAAAGAATCGATAACATTAAAAGGGAATGATTACTTTACAGATGATCGAATAGTCATAACTGGAAGACAAAAGAACCTATGGTTGGTTACATGAGATTCGCCTCAAAGGCAAAACGTTTTTTGGCACATCATTTAACGTTTGGAACTCTTCACCTTGTAATGTTGTCGACAGCAAACTAATTACAAAGTTCAAAGGCATATTGGCGGATAGTACTGAAGTACTATCCGCTGCCATAACAAAATGAAAATAAAATTCATTCAAGTTCTTCTAGCTTTACTGATCTGTTACTGGTTGTGGAGCATCGGGAGTAGCAGTAGCGGTAGTTCTTATCTCATTTGTAAAAAAAGAAAAAAAAAAGTTATTTTTTATATCACACTCTTCTTTTTCCCGCCACACCTGACTGGAGGGGACGGTAGTTTAGGAATCTTTATCTTTGTTATTTTTTTCTCTAATTGTATGCTAGATGTGCAGTCCCTACAAATAGCCCAGGAAGGACCGACAAGTTTTGCTGCTATTTGTTCTTCCTTTTGTGTTATCCTCCTTCTGCTTCTGCTCCTCCTCCTCCTCCTCCTCTCGTTTTCCCCATTTTCCTCCCCCATTTTTTTTTTTTTTCTTATACCACCTTTCTCCTCCTCACTCTGCTCTCAACCGTTCCTTCCCACCTTGTGTACGATCTTTTCAGTTTCTCTGCGCCTCTCCCTTTCATTCTCCTTGCACGAGCTACCTTTGAATTCAAAAGCCGCTTACTCAGTAAAAGCATGTTTATTCTTTTTTCCTCATTCATACACCTCTGCTGGGTCTATGTTGCTTTTAACTTTTGATCATCTGCTTCTACATCATCATTTTTTTTTCTTTTTTGCCCGTTCTTTCTCTCCTCTTCGTTC
Source organism: Scylla paramamosain (assembly GCF_035594125.1). NCBI lineage: Eukaryota > Metazoa > Arthropoda > Malacostraca > Decapoda > Portunidae > Scylla > Scylla paramamosain. The sequence goes on from NC_087179.1 coordinate 4,724,114, forward strand.
ATTACTTGCGAGTGTTCGCCTCATCATCTCTTCCTCACACATGAGCGACGAAGGTAAACACTTCTTCGTGTGTTCCCTGTAAAGACCTTATTGTTAAATGACAATGATGAAGAATATCAACGGGTTAATTCCGAGAAGAGAGAGAGAGAGAGAGAGAGAGAGAGAGAGAGAGAGAGAGAGAGAGAGAGAGAGAGAGAGAGAGAGAGAGAGAGAGAGAGAGATGATCCACTGAAAAAAGGAACCTTCAAATAGAAGCCACCTTCGCACTCTCCTCAGCCAGGAAAGAGAAAAAAGCGAGACAAGAAAGAGATGAAAGTATAAATAAGTCATTGAATTCAGCAATGAGAATGACGATGGTGGTTATGGAGATGATGGCGACGGCGGTGGCGGTGGTGATGAGTAATAGCGATTATATAATACAACGAGATCTGGTGACGCTTTGGCAGAGATGAGCTGGCAAAAGGGACACGGCCTCCCGCACCTTACTCACTGACCTCGGTATCAGTATTTGTCAGTTTATTCAAGACAAGCATAGAATTACAAGAAAATTATAAAAAAAAATTATGGAAATACATAACAAACAGTAAATGATTAAAGAGGTGCAAGGCTATCCGGCTGTATGGGTGTGATACACCTCAACATTGCGTAAAAAAAAAAGGGTAATGAATAATAAAGAATATATATATATATATATATATATATATATATATATATATATATATATATATATATATATATATATATATATATATATATATATATATATATATATATATATATATATATATATATATATATATATATATATATATATATATATATATATATATATATATATATATATATTACTATCACCACTCTCTCTCTCTCTCTCTCTCTCTCTCTGCATATATATATATATATATATATATATATATATATATATATATATATATATATATATATATATATATATATATATATATATATATATATATATATATATATATATATATATATATATATGCAGAAAGAGAGAGAGAGAGAGAGAGAGAGAGAGAGAGAGAGAGAGAGAGAGAGAGAGAGAGAGAGAGAGAGAGAGAGAGAGAGAGAGAGAGAGAGAGAGAGAGAGAGAGAGATTGGTGATAGTAAAAAACGTTAGGGCTTCATCATAAGGACTTTATTCCTGCTACATCGTTTCTTGCGGCAACATTTTCGACAAAAAAAAAATAAAAATAAATAAATAAATAAATGAATAAAAATAAATAAATAAATAAATAAAATGTCGCAGATTCCCGACGAGACGACAAGAGTTAAATAAAAATTATCGAAAACAGTCACTGATGTCTTGCGACAGAAAGACAATACTTCAGAGCATGAGAACTTAAGAAAATTAGAGAAGCTGAAAGAAGCTATCATACCTACACGTGGCAGACCCTGTATGAAAACCTACCTATTTCCATCTCTCATCATCATCCATAAATCTGTCTAATCTTTTAAAGCTCCCTAACTGACTCACCACTAACAATCTGATTACTGAGTCCAATCCATTTATCTACCACTTCATTTGAGAACCATATTGTTCCTATGTCTTCCTTAAATTTAACCTTTTCAGGCTTGAACCCGTTGATTTTTTGTTCTATTCTGATTCCTGATCCTACTTGAAAAAAACTGTAATAAATAGACTATACGAAATACATATTATTTAATCATTACGACTATATATTATTATATTGTAACTATATGCTAAAAAAAATTTTCTAACATAATATATATATATATATATATATATATATATATATATATATATATATATATATATATATATATATATATATATATATATATATATATATATATTGTACTAGGAAATCTGGTTCTTCTAGTATTACTTCAGGTACTTTGTAAAGATGCCCGGGACAGAATAGGGGTGAGAGAAAGAAGAAAGTCTTGTGCAACAAGGCTGAGGGAGGAGGGGAGGCATGCAGTTAGCAAGATCAGAAGAGCAGTTAGCATGAAAATAGCGCTAGAAGACAGCTAAAGATACAACATTGCGGCGATGAGAGAGAGGCTGAAGACAGTCAGTTAGAGGAGAGGAGTTGATGAGACGAAAAGCTTTTGATTCCTCCCTGTCTAGAAGAGCAGTATGAGTGGAACCTAGCGGAGACGTCTCAGAACACTTAACTTCATAGAAACTGTTTTAGCTAGAGATGAGATGTGAAGTTTCCAGTTCAGATTATAAGTAAAGGACAGACCGAGGATGTTCAGTGTAGAAGAGGGGGACAGTTGAGTGTCATTGAAGAAGAGGGGATAGCTGTCTGGAAGGTTGTGTCGAGTTGATAGATGGAGGAATTGAGTTTTTAAGGCATTGAACAATACCAAGTTTGCTCTGCCCCAATCAGAAATTTTAGAAAGATTAAGATATGAGTAATATATTACGCAACACTACCAATTGCGCTGATATTTTGCCATACCTCGTATGTGATAAAAGAAAACGGGCAATGAGAGATTAGACTGATGATTCATAAGTACAGTTCTGCCTTTCTGAAATGCTTATCTAATCTGGATTTGAAACTATTTATAGTTTTCGTGTTAACAACCAATGTTGAAAACTCATTGCAGTGATCATTGGTTCTATTGTTAAAGAAATGTTTCACTATATCTGTGTTACGTTTTCGTCCTTTTAACTTTATACCGTTAGCTCTTGTGATCGTTATGTGATTTCTTTGAAATAATCATTCAGAGAAAGAGAGAGAGAGAGAGAGAGAGAGAGAGAGAGAGAGAGAGAGAGAGAGAGAGAGAGAGAGAGAGAGAGAGAGAGAATCAGTTTTAGCATTTATTTTTAATTACAGAACCTGTTGTTAGTCTTTAATAAATTATTTCTCATTTTCACAGGTGAGTGTGTTACTTGGACTCGTGGGAACCTTCACCAAGACCTTCAGGTGTGTTCTTGCAGACTTAGAATAATTGAGTCTTACACAGATTATCTCATATTATAATTTTTTTAAGAACGTTGCGAACATGTTGGTATTTTCTAGGTCGTAAGCTATGGATTTGAATCACAGAGGTGTAGAGCTTCGCTTAAATTGACATGATAAAGTTGACACACCTAAAAATGAACAGTCTTCTCTTAAGCAACTTTGCACCCAAACGTTGTTGGTTTACTAAACAAGTGGCGAATTTTAACATTAAGCAAGGCGGTACAAAGCCTCCTTTAAGTTGTGTTAACTAAAGCATTGTATGTCCCGCAAGAGAAGGAACAAAATATAATATATATATATATATATATATATATATATATATATATATATATATATATATATATATATATATATATATATATATATATATATATATATATATATATATATATATATATATATATATATATATATATATATATATATATCAAGGAAGACGGTGAAACTATTGAATCGTGTTTTGTTTCAAATTAATAAAAAAAAAAAAGGGGAAGCACACACACACACACACACACACACAAACTTTGTTGGTTCAGTAGTGATAACCTTGCATATTACTGAACAGACAGTGGCTGGAACCGTAGCCCATGCAGGTAATGTTTTTGCTCAGTAGGAAAGAATTGTTGCCTGCCTTGCAACAGGGAGTGTGTGGTGCATGAAAGGTCTTAACCTCACACAGATCTGAATATATGAGCTATAAGATCTTTCAGGAAATATAAACAAGTATAGGGCGTATGTTCTATACCTGAGGATCACACACACACACACATACACACACACACACACACACACACACACACACACACACAATGTTCAAGCTAACCAGTTCCATGATTTCAGCATATGGTAAGAGAATGCTGAGAGAAAAATAACTTGCTTATTAGTAATTATGATCATATGTTCGTATTCCTCCTTCCAAGCACTGATATCCTCTCTGGGCACCTTCCCATTCCCATCTCCAATTGGTCGGAAAGGAATTGGCAGGCTACATTCGTCTCTAATGCTACAACGCTTCTTTGTTCAAGAGGGTGAGGGCATTGTGATCGGCAGCCCATGAAGTAAATCCAAGCAAACTTAAGATAACCAAGACGAAGTAATAGTTGAAGTCCCCGTGAAAAATAAGACCCAAACACCGTGTCTCTCCCACACAATATATCCAACAACCCTCCAAATATAAATCAGCCAGGGCGAACCCAAAGAATACTGCAGAAGTGGGGAATACCCTTTGGGTTCCTCCCACAAGGCTTTATTAGTGAACGCTGAATTTCGGAAATTCCCAGGTCGCTGATGGAAATATCATTCAGTAACTTGGCAAGAATAGTTTGACAGAACAAGAGTTTGAAAGTAGGTAAAGATCGAAAGTGTTGCGTTCCTCTAAGACAATAAAGCGGGTAGGATACTGCACGGGTTGCCCCATGTCATGTCGTAAAGCTAAAGGTTTTTAGCTTGGTTTACCCGTGAAATATGAAGATAACACTATGTAACAAAATTTCACTTTTGTTTTGTCCTTAGCCCCAAACCATAATTTTCTAGTTATTTCCATCTAAACAAAACAGAAAAAAAATGTTATTTCGATCCTAAAACTTTGCTTTTCTGGTTAGAACAATGAATTTACATTTTTGCCATATTTCATTATAGTATGGGTTACTATTGGTTTTCATGTCAGGTAAAAATCTTTGCAAAATCTCATTTGCTTATCTAATTGCTTTTGAAATATTGCAAATAAATTAAAACAATGAAAAGAAATAATATAAAGTGTTCTAGAGACTTAATTTTGATCAAATTATTCGTGAACTGACCAGATCTAGCAAAAAAATTATCATATTTAGAAGAATTTGCTTTCATTTAAAAATTTTCAAATATTCCAGAGTATTCTACTAGACACTTTTAAAAGTTTCTAGAACATTTTAGAACATTCTATTAAATGTAAACATTTCTAGAATATTGTAGAACATTTTAGAATACAGTAAAAATATGTAGAAGTATCAAGAATTTTCTTGAATCTACAAGAACTTTCTAGAAGGATTCAGAATATTCTAAAGTAGGTTCAAGAATATTCTAGAAAGACTGAGAACATTCTGGAACACATTCTAGAAAGACTAAGAATATTTTAGAGTACTGCTTGACAATATAAAAGTAGGGGCTTACAGACCACCAATCAGTTTTGCTTTGGCTACCTGAGAAGACACATCACAAGAGGTAAAATGGCATCAAGAGGCTGCAGTCATTCTCCAGATGCATTCTGCTACATATGTGGTCAATTAATCAAAAGAGTAAAGACGTTCTTTGTGACAGCATCTAGAAAAATGGTGAAATTTAGCTATTTTGGTGCCAAAAATTCATTCTAAAGTCACAAAAGCAAAATTTAACA
>NC_087179.1:4734444-4784444 GCF_035594125.1 Scylla paramamosain
TCAACCTGTTTTCTGCAATAACAGTTACTCACTGTTTAGATCTATATCTAAGGGAGTACCATAAGGCTATATTCTAGGACAGATTCTCTTCCTGATATACATAAACGGTATACATAATGCTAGTTATAAATTTCAGTTTATTATATATGCTGACAACGCTATTTCTTGTTATCAAAGATCTTCATCATCTACAATCCAGCGTTATAAAAGAGCTGAACCAAACCCATCGTGGTTAAAATCAAATCAACTGAAACTTAATATTTCTAAAATTATATATATATATATATATATATATATATATATATATATATATATATATATATATATATATATATATATATATATATATATATATATATATATATATATATATATATATATATTCTTCCAGAATATATCTGTTAGAAAACACCTATCTCCATTACAGCTAGTAGACGAAACTTTACATAAAATAGCAAATGAAAAATTTCTAAGTGTTTGAAATAGTGAAAAATTAAACTAGAAGATTCACATAGATGAAGTCCGTCATAAAGTTTGGACAATTTGTGGAATGGTTTATAAGATCAGACACAATCTCAACACTAAGGCATTAATCAGCGTTTATTACACCTTGTGCTTGCCTCATTTAATATGTTGTGTTCCTATCTCGTCCAACTCGTGGCCATAATTTTTAAGGAAGGTAACCATTGCTCAAAATAAAGTTATTAGATCTATTTTGAAGTTAGTTCATCAAATAGTATATTAAAATTTTAATCTAGTCACAATTACTTACTATTATTAGTTTTATAATATATATATATATATATATATATATATATATATATATATATATATATATATATATATATATATATATATATATATATATATATATATATATATTAATAAATTACATAGGAAATTATTTTTTTCTTCTTACGCATAACACTCGGCAGACCAGAAGCAAAAATGTAGGCCTTAAATGTTCACAATTCAGAACCATATCATACAGAAATAGGATTTTATGCATAGTCTTAAAAACATTCAGTAGTTTGCCCTAAATTTAAGAACTCAAGTAAACGCAACGAATTTGCTATCATTTTAAAAGGGATGGGGGGGAAAGCATATATTTCAGAATGCTTAGTTAAGTGTTGTGTACATGGGTTAGATTTTGCATATTACTGTATTATGTCATATGTAGTATATATTATGTTAGTTGGTAATCACTATTATCAATTTGCCAAAATTCCTAATGCGTACTTTTGTTCGAAGCTAATTGTTAAATTAATAATAAGATAGGTTGTAGGTGTGATTTCTATTGTATGTATGTATGTATGTGCAATGTATGTATGTATGTACACATTCTGTTGATATTTGCCCATCAGGGAGCTCCGGCTCGACGGACAGCTGCTAAGGATGTTTCTGGAAATTCGTGTATATGTGTCATGATAGCAATACATTTTTAATTAACTATAACAAAACAAAACAAAACAAAAAAACATCACACAAAAAGCCATAATTTCCAACGAAAAAAAAAAAAACGAGAGATAAAAAGGAAGATAAAACAAGAAATTGCACGAAGAATGAAACGGAAGGTAAATCTGGAAACAGCAAGATAAAGATGAACTGAGGAGATAAGAGAAGCGAGTTAAGAGACAGAATGAACGTTTATGAGAGAGAGAGAGAGAGAGAGAGAGAGAGAGAGAGAGAGAGAGAGAGACTGAGTGCGTGCTGAAGTATGCGGTATGGGTGAAAGGGAATATATGCATGCGTACTCATATTCAAAATCAAATCAATGAATAATAAGGGTCTCGCTAACACATAGCTAATCGAACTGAAAAAAAAAAAAAAAAAAATCCTGGAGGCATAAAAATATCTGAGGATGGCTAACCTTTACTCCATTAATGCTGAGGCGAGACAGTGAAGTAAGCGTGAGTGTAGACGAACAAATAAAATACCTAGAGTGTGGGAATAAAAATGATAATAATAATAAAAAAATAAATAAATAAGAAAAAAATGAAAAACACGAACAATGGAGCAATGGGAGCAAAAAAAAAAAAAAAAAAAAACGAGTGGATGGATTTGCTGCCTGAAAAGAAATGCTGGTGCGATGTAATGACGAAACATGGAAAGTAGTATTGGTGGATGGTGCGTGGGTCGTGCGTAGGTTGTGTGAGGCTACAGATGATAACAAAAAGAAGACAAGAAAAGTAAACGAAAGTAATATGGTCCTCAGGGTAAAATAAAATAATGATAATGATGGGATTAAATTAAAGGGTGAAATGGTGAAATAAAGACGTAGTAGTTGACACACACATTAGATACGTTGTAGATGCACATACATTAGATACTTTTGCGACAGCTTAACTTTTAGTGGCCAAGGCCAGCTTAATACAAATTACTTACCTTTATTTTCAAGCAGACATTAGGAAAGCTAAGTACCTATCAGTACACAGACCCGAGACTAGACAGAGTACTTAGCTGGAGTTTGGTTAGGTAAATCTGCGGGTGAAGGTGGTAGATGGTATGTCTTGTTCGCTCAGGAGCTGTCTTGTGAATGCACACTGGTCTTTTAGAGTCTCCTTATGTTCTTGAGAGAGAGAGAGAGAGAGAGAGAGAGAGAGAGAGAGAGAGAGAGAGAGAGAGAGAGAGAGAGAGAGAGAGAGAGAGAGAGAGAGAGAGAGAGAGAGAGAGAGAGAGAGAGAGAGAGATTGAGGGGGGGGGGGAGTATATTTCCTTTTTGTAGTGGCAGTAATGGCCAGTAGCTCTCAGCTTTCTCATGCTTCGGCTTGGTAATTCTGGAGGACGGCTGCGGCGTGCGCGAGGTGGAATGTTGCACTTCTATACTTTGTCTTTATTGTCATGGATTATCAACGGAACACACGAGACAAGAAAGAGTGACGCTGCACGAGACAGTACTGGGCTTGGTAGTAAGACGACACGAGGTGAATAAAAACATATACTGCAATTAGTAATACTTGTTCTCACTAATGACTATTTATTTTGTAGTTTCACGCCACATTCGACATTCGCGACGGTAAATCTACCAAAAAAGAAAATAATCATCTCCCCATTTCTTCTCTGATATTCTTCTCTGACATGTATTTTAGGCAGAACATTTATTTATTTATTTCCTGATCTTATCTATACAGTATGCGCGCTTAAGGGCCAAGGGTTCCTCAAGCTCACGGTGTCGGGTCCTGGCCACGGTCTGAAATTAGGAAGGGCATCCCCAAATTCCAAATCGAAAGTCTTTCGTTAGGAAGTGCAGTCCTAGTCTTGAAAAAAAAAAAAAAAAAACGTATGGATATTTTTAACATTTTCCTTATACACTTTTAGTCTTAAACTTTTCCTTTTTTATAAAGTAATAAAAGTGACGATATCTTCTGTCACATACTTTTATACCGTCATTTATACACCCCCCAACACGTGCATATGCTGCACAAAATATACCGCCCCTTCCACAGCTAGCACAAACACTAATAACTCGCGCATCGTCCTCTCCACAACCCCATTCACACTTCAAAGCCTCACCCACACACTCACAACTGTCGTTCCATTTCTTACCTGTTTTTTTTTTTTTTTTTTTAACCTTACCAAGATTTTTCGAAAATTTTCACTCTTCTTCCTTCATGGATAGCGAGAGGCACCATTGTCATTTCGTCTCCCTCGTCGTCTTCGTCGTTGTAGTCGTTGTTGTTGTCCTCCTCCTCCTCCTCCTCCTCCTCCTCCTCCTCCTCCTCCTTCCTCCTCTTTTTCCTCTTCCTCCTCCTCTTCCTCCTCGGTACAATGCCTGATGAATGGAAGCTTGCTAACGTACTCCGATTTACAAAAAAAAAAGGCAGTAAATCTTTATCATGTAATTACAGGGACAATTAGCCTAACTTCAGTCGTATGCAAAATGCTTGAAACACTAATAAGGAATAGACTCATTAATCAGTTAGAAGAAAACAACTTACTTAAAAATACTCAACACCTCAAACCCCCCAAACGTTTACCGATTAAACTAAAATCACACGGTACCCAAGGCATTCAGCGTTGAATAACAAAAATGATACCAAGCTTAAAAGCAAATCATACGAAGAGTGTCTTAAAGAATTAAATCTATTCTCATTAACACAAAAAAAGACTAAGAGGTGACTTAATACAAGTGTTTAAAATCATGAAAAGCATCGATAATATGGACTGCAGTAAATATTTCACGATAGACTTTTCAAATTATACGCGAGGAAACGGTTGCAAAATTGATGGAAAATCCTTCAGCTCTCACGAATCAAAATTTTTTATTTTTTTTTTTCCCATCGAGTAGTAAATCTATGGAATGGGCTTCCTCGAGACGTGATAGACTGCAACATCATTGAGACTTTTAAACGCCGCCTTAGTAAATACCTTGCCTGCAATCCGCGGCTAACAGCATTTGTTTGACTTCAGGAAATGGGGGCACCTCATTTAATTGATTTTCTTTCTTTCCTATAAAATTTCCCTTTTTTTTCTCTCTCTCTCTCTAATCCCGTAAGGTATTCCTTTCCGACCTGTTTTCCTGTACGGCTTAAGCCGGAGGGAGTGGAGGGTGGGGAGAGAGCCTTCTGCTTTCCTGTCCATTTCTTCTATTATCACCTTAGTAGTCCTAGGTCAGGTCACCTCGTGAGGACCACAAGGTCTGTTGTGGCCTGTATTCTATGTAACTCTATGTAACTCCTAGTCCTCTTCCAAGCTAGACTGAGCCTCAAGTAGAGCTAAAACGTTACTACTCAAGACTTTTAAAAGGACTTTGCAGTGAACAGTAACATTAAAGGGATTTTTTAATCCTAAAATGAGAGTAAATCTAAGTTTATTTATTGTTAAGGCGAAGGCTTACGAACTGTGGCGGGTGATGACTTTCCTCATCCTGAGATATTTGAAGTAATGGAGAATCCTTGTGAAGGAAATCTTTTAGGCTTAACTTGAAGAGTTTTACGTTCGTCTTTTTGACTTTCAGTCAAGAGGCACCACCTGTCAATTCATCCAAAGAAATGGTTGAGGAAAATTTTAGGCACTTTTAAGGCTTAGTATTACGGAAGGACTGTAAAACAAACCTAATATAAGCTTACATTTCTATATGCCACTCGTAAAAAGCCACGGGACATTTGTGTTTCTATCTTGAAACAAAGAAGGAAAGGAAGAATTACATAAGCTTAGAACGAAAAACTGCAGATGCATTTTACAAGCGGAGAGGTTTGCGAAAGGTGAATCTGTGGAGACAGAAGATTTCCACCTCCTGCCGCTCTGAGAGGAGCCTTGGTGAAGTAATGAGAGTGAACAGGTGAGAGGGGGTAAGGCAGCAGGCACGGGAGGGATGGTGATGGTGATGGCTGTGGTGGTGAACATAAGAACATTAGAAATAAGGGAAGCTGCAAGAAGCCACCAGGCTTACATGTGGCAGTCCCAGTATGAAATATACCTACCTATTTCCGCCTATCTTCCCCATCCATAAATCCGTCTAATCTTCTCTTAAGATAGTAGTGATAGTGGTAGCTGAAGATAAGGGGTTTTGATTTTTTTTTTTTCGTAATTTTTTTCGTGAGTATTGAACAATTAAATTTTATTACCGTCGAGAGAGAGAGAGAGAGAGAGAGAGAGAGAGAGAGAGAGAGAGAGAGAGAGAGAGAGAGAGAGAGAGAGAGAGAATCTGTTGTTTCTTTTGTGTAGATTTCACCCATCATCAAATACTCCCACACACACACACACACACACACACACACACACACACACAAGCATGATGGGCGTGATGAAGCAGGGGGGAGGTAGAGAGCCCACAGGTGGCGGCTAAACAGTCTTTGAACGCCAACTTGACCCATAAAGTGGAAACTGGCAGCAAGAGAGAGGCGGGGATACGGAGTTAGTCATGGGAGCTAAGAGCAGAGGTCAAAGAGGGCGTGAGGGAGCAGGCCGCATTGATGTAGGGTCGCTTAGACTAAGGTAGTCCTGTGCAAGAAAGTTTACGTTTGTCGGTAAACCTTAATATGCATGCAAGTAACCCAGGCTTGTAATATATATATATATATATATATATATATATATATATATATATATATATATATATATATATATATATATATATATATATATATATATATATATATATATATATATATATATATATATATACCCTTTTTTTCGCGAGGGAGGTTGATTTAGGTGTAGATTTGTGTGTGTGTGTGTGTGTGTGTGTGTGTGTGTGTGTGTGTGTGCGCGGGTGCGTGCGTGCATGTGTGCGTGCGTGTGTGTACTGTAAGAAAAAGGGACATCTGGTCGATATTACTGAAGAGTACAATTGTATCATCTACATATCTATAGTAACAAACTGGTTTGCAAGAAGTTGGACATTCAGATAACCATTTCCCCTCGTGGTGACATCGAAACGTATTGGCAAAGGAGGGACCTAAACAAACGCCATTTTGTTACTATAGACACGTAGATGATGCATTTTTATTGGTCATTAATACCAGCCACATACCTCTTTTCTTACAGTATCTTTATTCCAAACGCAAAAACATTATTTTTACTTCTGAAATAGTAAACAATAATTCACTCTCATTTTTTGACGTCCGCTACCTGCCGACATCCAGATGAGCCGCGCATATTCCATGGCAGGCCTCATGTGGGTCTTATAATAGGGTTAGGAGGCCGTCTGCTCCGCAGAGGTGTTGCATTCTGTTCAGCAGTCTCTCTTTCCGATAGGCTTTTAGAGCCACCTTCTTGAAGTGACGGTACCCGAACACACACACACAGTCTCTCTCTCTCTCTCTCTCTCTCTCTCTCTCTTACTGAAATACACCTTCCACTTATGCATTACTGAGTTACGCTCGTCAACTGCCTTTCGTGGCGTTTTACTGGTTGTTCGTATTATTAGGACATTTGCTTTCAAATATCTAGCCTCATGGCAGGGTAGCTTTAGCCACATATGACACCTGCCCTCACTTGCACTGTATGTATCTCTTATATATATAAATGAAAGAGAGAGAGAGAGAGAGAGAGAGAGAGAGAGAGAGAGAGAGAGAGAGAGAGAGAGAGAGAGAGAGAGAGAGAGAGAGAGAGAGAGAGAGAGAGAGAGAATAGTTTCATTCCTCAATCAGGGAAAACTTTCGTAATCTACTTGCCAGCTTTACATTGTATTCTGAATATTGGACTCCGGGACTGAAAGAAAAAAAAAATAAAAAAAATGGCTAAGAGGATAAAATCATTACCTTGGTACATGATTTTTTTTTATCAGAAATAAACGGTAATAAATGATGTAACTATTCATAACTCACAACCTTATTTATTCAAGTTTTGCGAGGTCATAAAATCATTCTAAATACTTTAATAATGCAGTAAACACTATGCTTTAATTTAAAATTTTGATGATATAAAGGAGAAGCTGTATGAAGATAAAAGGTATACACGTGGCAGTCCTGGGTAAAACATGCGTATCTATTCTGATATTGTTTATTGAGTCTGTTCTATTCATATATTTGAAAACAAATTTCTTCCAACTTCTTATTTTCAGACTTAAACTTCACCCCCTGCCATGGTTACTAATAGTATAGATACGTGCATCACCTCTATGCCACTCGAAAATTTGGATCAGATGCTCCTCTATTCAATTTCTCTCTAACAAATGTAGATCTAGCATCTTCAATTTCTTCTCGTGAAAAATATTATGCATCCTCTCTACGTTTTTAATTATTCCATCCGTACTCTAACAATTCTACATTTCTCCTGAAATATATGGACCATAAATATACAGTATAGTTCAGATGACATCTTTTCTGTCGTTTACGTACACGTTATGTTATCGGAGGGATATCTAAACTAACTGGAAATTACAAATATTTTATCTCACTAGTCTTACTTTTTAATATGTAAGTACATTTTATGTGATTTTTCTCCACCAGCAATAAATATATTGCATTTCCTAACATGAAGTTAGATTTGTTATATCTCTAACCGTTTCTTTATTCTAACTAAATTTGTTTGTTCGGCTGCTTCATTGGACATGATTACCTTACCTATCTTTATTTTGCCAGAAAGTTTATTATTAATGGTACTAATTCCATTATCTAAAGAAGAAGAAGAAGAAGAAGAAGATAAATAATACTAACAATAACAGTTGTAATAATAGTCTATTTTCAGCTAAGGTCATAATACAAAGATCATAATACATTTTGTAATAATATAAAAGAAAGTAGATATATGAATGTAAGAGGAATATGAAAGAAAATAGATTATGGGAATAAATTAAGCATGATAATCTGGTGGAGTCTTATGTCGAAATAAACCACAAACACCAATAGCAGTAGTGGAGAAGGTCAAGCATTTTAGTGGCTGTAATTTAATTTTTTGCTCAGTAAAACCACAATAAACTTGTGTGTCGTACCGCTATTATCAGTGTTAGACTGGCTATGATGAATAGTTCTTAGCGGTTTGTATCTTAGCTTGTGTTAGTTTAAACAGGGACTACCACGTGTAGGACTAATGACTTCTTGCAACTTCCCTTGTGTTCTCGTGTTTTTGGCCACGTGTAATGTGTTACTTGAAGCCGTTAATAGCAACTTTATGTTCCCTGTCGCTAAATCATAACTTCATTCAGGAGAGAACTTTGATTTATAATTCTGCTCTTCCCCTTTGGAGAACTAACTTACTCCATTAGATGTTTTCCAGTGGACTGTCTGATTTTCTGTTCTTTATTATCTATAGTTGAAAAATAAATTATTGTCTGCGCCTGCAGAGCTACTTATACTTAATGGATGTCTCATCATTTTCTATTAATTGGCTAAAGCAATATACCGATCCCTTAATTTCTTTTCAATCTCTTTAGCCTATTATACAAAGTTGCGTTAACTCATGTACAATGTTTTAACTAACGAGTCATATCTTTAATTTTAGTATACATTCTATTTGATATTATTAATATATATGAAGTATTTTCTATCTGACCTGTCTGCAATTTATTAACTAGATTTTCGTAGACCGTATTATAATCAAAGCTTTATAACTTAATTCAAACTTCGTATCAGTAACTTCAAACCAATTCCCCGTTTACTTCCGAGTTTCCTTGCTTGTCAGAGTAGAGTAGATCCATAGATGAGAGAGAGAGAGAGAGAGAGAGAGAGAGAGAGAGAGAGAGAGAGAGAGAGAGAGAGAGAGAGAGAGAGAGAGAGAGAGAGAGAGAGAAATTACTGCCTCTGTTGTTATTCATTTGTCAGTATTCATTAATACAGATATATTCAAGGCCCGGTCTGTTGAGTCAAAGCTCTTTTAGAGACATATGCTAAGGTAACATGCCGTTGAGGTAAGAGATTAACACTATTAAGTTAGAGGCTTACATTAAATTTAAAACGAAAAAAATATATATATATGTACACAAGAAGTTTACGCAATAAAAAAAGACAGATTAAGAAATATGAATAAAAAAAAGATAGACAATAATATATATATATATATATATATATATATATATATATATATATATATATATATATATATATATATATATATATATATATATATATATATATATATATATATATATATATATATATATATATATATATATATATATATATACACACACACACAACAGTGAGTCGTGAGACTAATAAACAAATACCAGTACTTTAATCACATACAAAAAATAAATAAATAAATTAATTAATTAATTAATTGATTAATTAATAATCACACAAAAAAGTCACAACATTTAGAAAGTCACAACATGAAAGAACACTTGTTTGATTTTATTCTTAAAATTATTACACGAGTTAATACTTCTTATATTTTCTGGTTGTTGGTTCCACAACTTGACTCCTCTATATGTTATACATCTTTGTGCATGAGATGTTCTATAAAAGGGAAGTTTCTAGTCATTAGGTCTACGGGTATTTGGATCATTTGATGACAAATAAAAGCTACGTTCCGTATGGTGGGCGTGTGATGCTTTGAATACAGAAAGGTTGGTTTGAAGGGATATAATATCATGTAGTTTGAGTAGCTTGAGGTCTTTGCACAGAGGGTCGGTGTGGACAAAGCGATGACTATCTGACATGACTCGCAGCGTTTTTTTCTGGGTGATGAAAAGACTGTCAAGTAGAGTATTCCATGTTCCTGTTATAGCTGAAGAATAAAAGAGGTTTCGGTATACCAGTAACAAATAGATTTGTCTTAAGCATTCGGTCGTTATATTATTATGTATTTTGAATAGTATACCATTAATTTGCTAATTTTCATAATCACTTCAATTATTTTTATTTATTCATTAATTATTATTTTTTTGTACGAAGGACACTGGCCAAGGGCCACAAAAATCCAATAAAAAAAAATGCCCACTGAAATGCCAATCCTATAAAAGAGTCAAAGCAGTAGTCAAAAACTGATGAAAATTCAATGTTACGTGTGTGTGTGTGTGTTTGTGTGTGTGTGTGTCTTTTATGTAGGAGGGACACTGGCCAAGGGCAACAAAAAATCTAATAAAAAAATAAAATGCCCACTGAAATGCCAGTCCCATAAAAGGGTCAAAGCAATAGTAAAAAATGGATGGATAAGTGTCTTGAAACCTCCCTCTTGAAGGAATTCAAGTCATAGGAAAGTGGAAATACAGAAGCAGGCAGGGAGTTCCAGAGTTTACCAGAGAAAGGGATGAATGATTGAGAATACTGGTTAACTCTTGCATTAGAGAGGTGGACAGAATAGGGGTGAGAGAAAGAAGAAAGTCTTGTGCAGCGAGGCCACAGGAAAAGGGGAGGCATGCAGTTAGCAAGATCAGAAGAGCAGTTAGCATGAAAATAGCGGTAGAAGATAGCTAGAGATGCAATATTGCGGCGGTGAGAGAGAGGCTGAAGACAGTCAGTTAGAGGAGAGGAGTTGATGAGACGAAAAGCTGTTGATTCCACCCTGTCTAGAAGAGCAGTATAAGTGGAACCCCCCCAGACATGTGGAGCATACTCTATACATGGACGGATAAGGCCCTTGTACAGAGTTAGCAGCTGGGGGGGTGGGAAGAAAAACTGGCGGAGACGTCGCAGAACGACTAATTTTATATAAGCTGTTTTAGCTAGAGATGATATGTGAAGTTTCCAGTTCAGATTATAAGTAAAGGACAGACCGAGGATGCTCAGTGTAGAAGACGGGGGCAGTTGAGTGTCATTGAAGAAGAGGGGATAGTTGTCTGGAAGGTTGTGTCAAGTTGATAGATGGAGGAATTGAGTTTTTAAGGCATTGAACAATACTAAGTTTGCTCTGCCCCAATCAGAAATTTTAGAAAGATCAGAAGTTAAGCGTTCTGTGGCTTCCCTGCGTGAAATGTTTACCTCCTGAAGGGTTGTACGTCAATGAAAAGACGTGGAAAAGTGCAGGGTGGTATCATCAGCGTAAGAGTGGATAGGACAAGAAGTTTGGTTTAGAAGGCCATTAATTAATAATAAGAAGAGAGTGGGGTGACAAGACAGAACCTTGAGGAACACCACTGTTAATATATTTAGGAGAAGAACAGTGACCGTCTACTACAGCAGCAATAGAACGGTCAGAAAGGAAACTTGAGTCGAAGTTACAGAGAGAAGGATAGAAGCCGTAGGAGGGTAGTTTGGAAATCAAAGCTTTGTGCCAGACTCTATCAAAAGCTTTTGATATGTCCAAGGCAATAGCAAAAGTTTCACCAAAATCTCTAAAAAAGGTTGACTAAGACTCAGTAGGAAAGCCAGAAGATCACCAGTAGAGCGGCCTTGACGGAACCCATACTGGCGTTCAGATGGAAGGTTGTGAAGTGATAAATGTTTAAGAATCTTCCTGTTGAGGATAGATTAAAAAACTTTAGATAGGCAGGAAATTAAAGCAATAGGACGGGAGTTTGAGGGATTAGAACGGTCACCCTTTTTAGGAACAGGTTGAATGTAGGCAAACTTCCAGCAAGAAGGAAAGGTAGATGTTGACAGACAGACAGCTGAAAGAATTTGACAAAGCAAGGTGCAAGCACGGAGGCACAGTTTCGAAGAACAATAGGAGGGACCCCATCAGGTCCATAAGCCTTCCGAGGGTTTAGGCCAGCGAAGGCATGGAAAACATCATTGCGAAGAATTAGATAGATGATAGCAAAAGATAGATGGATAAGAAAGTTGTAGGCTAGTTCACCAGGATGGTCAGTGAAGGGAGAGGAAAGCCAAAGCTGGTGGTGAACATTGAAGTCTCCAAGAATGGAGATCTCTGCAAAAGGGATGAGGGTCAGAATGTGCTCCACTTTGAAAGTTAAGTAGTCAAAGAATTTCTTATAGTCAGAGGAGTTAGGTGAGAAGTATACAGCACAGATAAATTTAGTTTGAGAGTGACTCTGTAGTCGTAGCCAGATGGTGGAAAACTCGGAAGATTCAAGAGCGTGGGCACGAGAGTCATTGCGCACATAAACGCAGCATCCAGCTTTGGATCGAAAATGAGGATAGAGAAAGTAGGAGGGAACAGAAAAGGGGCTACTGTCAGTTGCCTCAGACACCTGAGTCTCAGTGAGGAAAATAAGATGAGGTTTAGAAGAAGAGAGGTGGTGTTCTACAGATTGAAAATTAGATCTTAGACCGCGAATGTTGCAGAAGTTAATGAAGAAAAAAGTTGAGGGGGGGTGGCAAGACACTTAGGGTCGTCGACAGAAAGGCAGTTCGACCTGGGGACATTTATGGTCCCCTGCCCAGATGGGGACTCCGAAGCTGGTGTAGGAGTCGCCATGATGATTTTAAAATTTTTGAGTGAAGGGTGTGTGTGTTATTAGGTGCATGTAGTTTTGTGTGGAGGAAGAGAGTTGTCTTTAGAGGGCAGGCTGTGACTGCCCCCTTGTGTTGTGAGACACAAAGGGAAACGTTCAGTGAGGTCACAGCTGGGTTTAATGATAATTTCACAGCACCCCCTGAACAGTGCTTTAGACCTCACTGGGAGTAATTATCGTTTCGGCAGGTGTCTACTGCCTCCTCCTGAGGAACTTTGGAACATGACGGCTGTTCGTTACTGCTCTACATCTCTGTATAGTATTTTTTATATTAATATACGGTAGCCTTCTACAGTCGTGTAACTTTCACTCCTGGACTACTACACGCACTACATTACATTCATATTGTATACACTCTCTCTCTCTCTCTCTCTCTGGTTCGCCGCTAGAGGGCCTTGTAAACAAGCCACGGTGTACGTTCTCCTGATTTTCTTGGAGTTTTGCGAGGGATCCAGCAAGCCTGCGCCTACCATATCACACAGTCACCTGTAGTAAGACCCTGTCGTCGCATTTTTGGCAGTTGGGACTTCTAGTGTTTGGACTTTGGCTGTAGATTGGAGGTTGAATCACGTCGGGCGGGGAGAGCGTTCCCTGCACAGGCAGCTCCTCGTCTGCGCATGCGCAGTGCTTCCAGAGTGACGTTGTCATGACGTCGTTCTGCGTCACTGCTTGTGTCCAGCGTTCCCCGAGCCCTGTTTAAGTGAGCAATGGAATACAACGGCCCTGTCACTCACTCTCTCCTCGAGGACGACCTCGACCTTAGTGATGAGGGTGAGTGGCCTTCAATGCCACAAAAGGATCAGCAGAGCTCGGCAGCAGCCACGAGTGAGGCTGGAGTTACCCTCCCCGACGACGAAGCTTCAAGTCTTGTCAACCAATCTTCATCGGCTAAACGTCTTCTCAACAGTTCGTCTGACAGCAACGATGCCTCATCTCTGCCTGCTCCCAAGGCGGCTAAGCAGGGAATAGCTTCTGTTACCCGTGACGTCCCTTCTGCCACTTCGTCGGTCGCCTCTCCCTCCTCTGCGCCATGCATCTCGCCTCTGTCCTCACAGCCTGCGCCAGTTCCTCCAGCCTTTGCTCCACGGGATGATTACGTAAAGCTCCTCTTCCGAGGCTCTCCATCGGTGGAGACCAAGCTACGTTGGCTCTCTGAAGTCAACAAGGGCTTCAGTCTGGATCGGAGCCTTGCTGAAGTCAAGATGTCCGCTGTAACGTCTCGGTTCGTCTACATCTCCAGAAGTCGTACGGACATTATTGACAGTGTGACAAAAGGAGAATATCTGTCCTTGTTCCTTGATATGCAGGACTCGCCTCAAAGGTCTCGAAAATTCCCTACCTACCTACTGACTCGTTATCCTGTCTGTGTTGAGCCTTCCTTGGCCATGGCTTTGCCTGGGGTGTACAAAGCGAAGCGTTTCATTCAGGACGGTGAACCCATCAATCGCATCGTCATCACCTGGAGCCTTCCTGAACCCCCGCCACCTTTTATTACTTTTGACTTTCTTCCCAGCCTCCCGCCATGCAAAGTACGCAGGATGAAGGATGAGCGGCCTTGGTGCTTTAGGTGCTGGGGACTCGGCCACATCTCGCGCTACTGTTCCCGTCCTGAGAAGTGCGCCTGGTGCTCTGGCCAGCATCACTCCCTCGCCTGCCCTCACCGGACCCAGCCTCCCTCTACTGGCCCCGCACCAGTCTCACAGGACTCTGAGTCAACGGTGCAGGGATCAGACACACCTACAGCAGATATCTCGAAGTGGAAATGCCCTCGCTGCCGTCAGCCAGGTGTCAACGTCTGGCATGGGTGTTTAAGGCGCCCCGCCACCTCCGCCGCGCCTTCCACCTCGGCTCCGCCTTCCGCCCCACAGTCTGCTCAGCGCGCGTCTGTTCCTCCCCAGGCCTCCTCCCGCCGGTGACGGACGCTGGTTTGGTGGCTCCTGAGGTTGCTACACTTAAGGCTGCTGTGGAATCGATGACGTCTCAATGCTCCTCGTATGCTGCTCGGTTCGAGGCCATTGAACGCAGAATGGAGAGATTCGCCAGCCAGCAGGCTGAAATGAACACCAAGGTTTCTGCTATGATGGACGCGCTCCGAGCACTTACCGTCACCGTCACTACCCTCGCTGGCAGGGTCGACTCCCTCGCCACACACCTCGAGCGGGTTACTGCTCTGCCTCCAGCATCCTTGTCTTCCTGCAGTGCGCCGCAGAGAGTTGGCCACGCCTCCCATTCGTCTTCCTCTGGTCGCGCCAAGCTAAAGAGTAATAATAGATAGCCAGCCACAGCTTCACGTCCTCTCCTGGAATGCCTGCGGCCTCACTCATTGCCTTAAACAATCTGCCCTCAAGAGTTACGTGCAGCAGCATCATCCTGATATTATTTTAATTCAAGAGGCTTTTGTTGGCCATCCTGTGGCACAAAGGGGTGCGCCGCCGTCGCTTCGTGCCTACATTCCCTACGTTCATCATGCTCGGAACGGTCTCATCACCTACGTTCACTCTGCTGTACGGCACAGGCTGCTCCGGTGCTCCACACATGATGACACGACCTTCCAACTGTTTGAGGTGGCAGCAGGCGCTGGTACGATTTGGCTGTGCAATGTCTATGTGGCTCCAGGCCGGATAGACACTGCTGTTCTCCCCACTCCAAGTGTTCAAGGCACCATTTACATGGGTGACTTTAACACCCGGCATCCTGCGCTGGGTGACATCTCTCCAACACCAAATCGCAACGGGACACGCCTAGAGGAATGGCTGCATCGTTACCGGCTAACACGATGGGATACTGGCGGTGCCACGCACTCAAAAGGAGGCACTCTTGACTACATCTTGACTCAGGGCCTGGTGACATCCAATGTCACGTGCTCCTCTGTGCCCACACTGTTTTCTGACCATCTTGCCCTCGCCCTCCATTACTCTCTCCCAGCCGCTCCTCCCCACCTCCACCGTCGCATCCGCATTACCATTCCTCCTAAGTACTGCCCAACGTATGTCTCCTACATGTCATCCGCCGTTCCTACGTTTCCTATGACCTCTCCTGAAGACTTGTACTCCTCCATTGTCACCTCAACACACTCCTTTTATGACCACTATGTTCGCAAGCTGCACGTCAAGCGTCGTCTGCGAGCTCCAGCCTGGACACTGGATCACCGTATTATCATGGCAGAGAGAAAGGCGAGGGAGGATGGCCTTTCCTTCCAAACTCACCCCTCCCCGGAGAATCTGCGGAGGTATCAGTTGTCCAGGAACAAGCTCGTGGCCCTCCAGCAATGTGTCCTCACCGAGTCTTGGCGCCAGTTTACCAACAGCATCAACCACCGGACAAGTGTGAGCTCCATGTGGCATCTCATTAATACAGTTGTGAGGAGGAAGAAACCCAGCGCTCTTCATCATAGTCCAGCTCAGTACGCTCAAGATCTTCCTAATGGCTGGTGTGAGCAGTCACGTGCACAAAACCTTCCCCACCACATTCGTGATGCTCTCGACTCTAATGACACTCTCCGCACCCTTCGTCTGATGGGTGCTTTGCTGCAACCAGACGAAGAGGATGACAGGCCCATTACTGAAAGTGAACTTAGTCGTGCCCTCTCCCGGAGTAAGGCATCAGCCCCAGGGGAAGACGGCATCACCTACTCTGTTCTCAGGCTCCTTCAGAAAGTTTCTGGCAATCCTCTTCTCCGGCTGTATAACGTCTGTTTTCGACAGAGATGTGTGCCGCGCGCCTGGACCTCCAGTATCATCATACCGATTCCAAAGCCCGGCACGGACAAGTTCAGGCCTATATCACTTACATCCTGCTTTAGCAAGGTGATGGAGCGCGTCCTCCTCAATCGGCTGCTATTTCGGCTTGAGAGCAAGTTATCTCCCAGACTCTACGGCTTCCTTCCCCAACGTAGTACGCACCATTGCCTCGTGGAGTTGTACGCTCGCCTCACCCCAACTAGTGTTGTCGCTTTCATAGACCTGAAGAGCGCTTTCGATGTTGCCAACAGGGAGGTCATTCTCGACCAGCTCGTGGACTTCGGAGTTACGGGCAACCTCCTGGGGTGGGTGCGGGAGTACTTGCGTAACAGAACCTCCCGTGATTTGTTCAAGGGTGCGAGCAGTACAGTTCAGAAGTTCGAGCTTGGTACTCCTCAAGGTGGCGTTCTTAGCCCATTCCTTTTTAATATCTTGATGCACCGTATGCTTTCCTTACTTCCTGACGTCCCTGGCATCACAGTCACCTGTTATGCAGATGACATTTGCATCCACGCGCACACACCAGCAGTCCTACAGCATTTCCTCCACTCGTTCTCTATCTCGTCCTCTTTGTGTGGCCTCATCATTTCCCCAGAAAAAAGCCGTATTTTTACTCTTCGGAACCCGAGATCCCTCCCAGCCTTTACCGTGGGGCACAGTGTCATCCCTGTGTGCACACAGTATGTCTACCTTGGTGCGCCTGTGAGAATTCTCTCATCCACGCCCGCTCGTCAGCGAGTTCATCGTGTGGTTCGTGATCTCCTGACTCGGCTGCAGTTACGCCTGACTCCTCTTCGGTGGCTCCTTAATAACGCTACTGGTGTCTCCATCCCCGTGGCCAGGACGATTTACACGGCCTACATTCGATCAGTCGTTGACTATCTCTCCCCTGCGCTTGTGCAGCTGCCCAAATCTACACTGGAGCCTCTGGAAAAATTCCAGAACACAGTCATGAGACTCATCTTAGGCTGTCTCATGTCCACCAGGATAGTCAACATGCTGCATGAGCTTGACCTCTCGCCACTAATTGAAAGGATCCATGCAAATGTCACCTATTTCACCGTCAAGTGCCTCCACTTCCCCCATCTCTCCTGTCACTATTCGCAAGTCATTAGGACCTTCCTTCAGCCTCATCCCCGCCTGCCTCGGCTGCAGCCCGGTGGCCGTGCTCTCATCAAAACTGTCTGCTCTCAGCTGCAACGTTTGGACATCAATGTTCCTGTGGCTGACATTTTCCCTCCACCTCCACCCTGGATGCTGCCACTCCCGATGGTCCACTTCACTCCCACCTACAAGGCTCACCCTCCCGTCCTGCAGAAACAACTAGCCCTGGACGCCATAGCATCGGTCTCGGCTACCATCGTCACGCCACACCACCTCTACACGGATGGGTCTGTGCAGGCGGACGGCACAGCAGGGTGTGCAGTTTACTCTCCTGACGCGGCACCTCCAGCAGAGGGCTGGGTTGGACGTCGGCTGCGGGCTCAGTCCAGCTCCACCTTTTGTGAGTTGCACGGCATCCTAGATGCTGTGAGTCTCCTCTGTGAAAGACGCCTCAACGGTGTCGTCATATGCGACTCCCAGGCAGCCCTTCATGCCCTTTCTTCGCCAAACCCAGTCTGTCGTCATCTGGTTAACAGGATCCTGACGGCCCTGGCCTTGGCTCATGACCGACTGTTGGTCATTAGGTTCCTTTGGATCCTCTCCCATGTCTCGCTAGCTTACAACGACACAGTGGATCGCCTGGCTAAAGCTGTTTGTGGCCTGCCTGCCTGCGACGCTGGCCCTGCCCCCTCCCTCCGGTGCCTCAGGACCAGGATCCGAGCAGCCTCCCTACTCTCTACGGCCGACAGGACTGCCGACCAGAGGGCGGCCAGTGTTACTATTCAGCACTATGATGCCTTTCGTCACCATCGCTTCAAGTATCGCCGCCGGGGGCTATGGGTGAGGAGGCATAATGTGGTGTCGGCGCGGCTGCGGCTCGGCTACCGCCCACTGTGGCAGGTGGCTGGCTTGGGAGACGAGCCTCACTACACCTCCTGTCCCTTGTGCCACTCTCCCAACTCGAATCACTTGCGCCACTACTGCCTGGACTGCCCTGCTGTGGGAGACCTGCTCCCGCGCGAACAGCCTCTCCTCGCCGTGTGCCAACACCTGCTGCAAGGCGACCATCTAGACCTCATGTTAGCCCAACACCCACAGTTTGGCGGCTGTTAGCAGTGTCTTTCATTTTACCACCCCTCAACTATTTATGTCACCTTTGACCTTTAGCATTCATAGTTTTTTCACTGTTGTACTATTCTTTTATTTTGGTGTTTATTTTTATTTTTTTTATTTATTTTTTTTTATTAATTCTTATTTTATTCTATTATGTTTATTTATTTCCTATTTTCTTTATTTATCTACCTATTTCTTTGTTTAATTTCCTTGTTTATTATATTTATTTCATTATATAATTTTCTTTCTATATTGATTTTCCATATTATATTATTATTATTATTATTGTTATTGTTATTATTATTATTATTATTATTATTATTATTTATTATTTTATTATTTTTTATTTATTTATTTTCTGTCGTTACTGTTCTAACTTCACTTGTTTTGGTTATTGTTATTGTTCTTGTTATTGTTCTTGTTATTGTTATTATTGTTCTTATTGTTCTACTACTGTTCTTCTGTAAACTTATGTTTTTTGATCGTATGTATAGTCTGACGCCTGCCTTGTGCGCAATAAATTTATCAAACAACAACTCTCTCTCTCTCTCTCTCTCTCTCTCTCTCTCTCTCTCTCTCTCTCTCTCTCTCTCTCTCTCTCTCTCTCTCTCTCTCTCTCTCTCTCTCTCTACTTCACTTCCTACTTCATGATGGACGAGACAATTTTGAATACGCTCTTAGCTTCTCAGGACCAAGTGTTTGGAGTTTACCCAAAAAGAAGTGGATGATTTGAAGCAGGCAACGAAACGCCATGAAAAAGAGGAATTACAAAACAAGGCGACCATCAAGCAGTTAAGAGAGGATCTCCAGGCAAATAATATGCTTGTCAAGGAGTTCGAGAATAGATGTAACTACCAAGAAGATTATAGTCGCCGAAGCAACCTACAAATGTCGGCAGTGAAGAGCGACCAGATGAAACTTGAGAACAGACCGCGATTTAAGCTTCAAAACTGTTTGAAGATAAGCTCGGTCTACTGGCCATCCAAGTGGAACGAGTGCACAGAGTGGGCTAGCGATCTGAAAACCGAAACCGGCCCATCACCGCCCGTTTCACTAGATATTCGGACCGAGAAGTCATAAGAAATGACTCCAAGTTGTGCGCACGGAACTCGGATATTCGTTAATGGAGATTTGTGTCCTGCGTCACAGAACATCAAAAAAAAGCTCAAATCCCTCTCCTAAAAGAAGTTCGGAGCCATGGAAAGATCACTTACTTCCGTCACACCAAGCAGGTCATTAAGGAAAGGATGAGTGTGCCTGCGCAGAAAGCTTCGGTGGTGGCGGAACAGGCCACCGGCTGCACCCTTGCTGGCACACCTGTTCGTGGCGGCGGTGGTGTCGGTACCTCCGCTCTTAGCGGGGAGTTGACTCGAGGACACGGCAATGCACCTGTGGACGCGCCTGTTCGTGGCGATGCTGACTGTGACTCTGATCGTGGCATCTTCACTGACGTAGTTGCTGTTGGCGCTTGGAGACCTGCTAGCGAGGATGTGCGTGGGCGTGACAGTAGTCCTGCAACTGCTCTTGTGGCCGGATCGGATACTTCTGTCGGAGGGAACGCTAACACGGCGTCCATGTCTGGTCATGCCAGCGGAACTGTGTCCGTCACAACAACACAGCATTCAACAAGGAAGGTCCCACGTGGACAAATGAGACATTAACTTTTTGAATAAGTAGCTGTGTATATATTTATAACTTTACTGATGTCTCAGTTTGATTTGCCATTTAATAATTAGAATTATCCAGAATTTCTTTATATATCAAACTTCAATGATCGTCATCAGTTTCTACTTAGTGTACTTGAGACTTTGAATTTTGATTTGTACAATTTTAACAGTGATTTCACCAGTGATTATACTTAACATGAACCATATTGCAGTTACTATTTTTGTGACCCATTACTTGAGCATAAATTACCCAGTCATACTGTGAAGCTATTATCGTACAATATATTAAGTCTCCCTCTGCACTTTGATAGTTTTGTTGATCAGTGTCTAAATCAAATTTATATTGAGTTTGACGTTATTGGGTTTTGCAAATCTCGTTTAAATGATACAATTTGTTCTACTCAACTTAGATAACTATAATGCGTATTTCCAGAATAAGAACGCACAAGGAAGAGGATTGGGTAAAACTGCAGGGTTGGACCTCCCCCTTTTCCTCTATCCCACCCCCCCACCCTCCCCAACAAGCTTGGGGGCCTGTGGGGAATAGGGTTTTTTTTTGGGGGGGAGACATAAAAGAGCGATAAATGGACTTTGAAAATTTAGGAAAATTTCCCTAGAAATATCCCTAGATATTTCCCTAAAATAAAAAAAAATTGGGGATAAAATTTAAGTTTCAACCAATACGCCAGAATAATTATATACCTAACCTAACCTAACCTAGCCGGGGGGGCCTGCGCCTCCCGTGGAACCCCCTAAGGTTATTAACCTAACGTAACCTTAACCTAACCTAACCGGGGGGCCTGCGCCCCCCCTGGACCCCCCTAGGGTTATTAACCTAACCTAAGCTTAACCTAACCTAACCGGGCCCTCCCTGGACCCCCCCTAAGGTTACTAACCTAACTTATAGCCATGCGATAGTAACTTAGCAACGCAATAACAGTACAGTACCTAGGGAAATTTCCCTAGATTGAAAAAATGCATTTATAGCTCTTTTATACCTCCTCCCCCCAAAAACTCCAGATACGATGATAATATAATAAGAAATTCATCAATGTGACTTATATATATTAGATATTAGAAAATACGTAAGACTGTGCAGCAGCAGCTGTCTCCTGAGAACGGAGAGCGTCATACGGGCTATACAGGGAAGCTGCCTCAAGGAGAAATGCATGTAAGCGTTTATTCTCTTCCTTGTAGGCCATGACAAACATGGACCTTGCCAGGTAACCAGCAAAATGTTTCTTCCGGCGTCCGTATAGGGGCACTTTAGCCTTTGCTTCCCTCCACAGCTGTTCGATGGTGTTTGTGTGTGTGTGTTCTTGTCAAGAGGTTCGACAAAGTTAACCGAGTGGTTAACTGTCAGGTGCCGGAATCCTTCGTCCTCGAGACAGCTGTATGCCTTCCAGCAGTCCGATATAATGATGCTACCGGCCAAAATACGGTCTTTGATGATGTGCAGGAGTGTGTCTCTGTCCCTTTTTTCAACGGGAACCATGAAACACTGTCGGGTCTGCCGACACACTCCCCCGAACACCCACTGACCCTCGACGAGACGACCGATGTTATATTTTCTTTTTCCAAACTTGGATTCGTCTATTTCAACAATTTTGCCTTCACCGCCGATCTTACCCTCCCTCTTAATGCACCACTCAATAAGTACTTCTCTTGCAAAACTTGCCCAATCACAGATGGAATGGTCAGTGAGGCTCAGTTCGTTTCGGACAAATTTGTACGTGAAGCACTCACGAATGTATGCGTTAATAAACAATAAAATTGTTTCCAAATCCAATTATTAGATTTTTCAAAAAAAGTATTTTTATAAATGCTCTCTTGCCACGAACACTTGCTTTTCTTTTTGTGACCTTTTGCCACCTTTTTCTGGCACCGCCAAAGCTTTCTATCAAGAAACAGAACAGCCTTGTTCCCACACTTGTCACAAACTCTTTCCTCTAGAATTAGTTTGTGGCGAACGCACAAGTCAAAGAGATCCTTTAGTTTTCCTGTATATTTTCTAACATAGTCAAATAATCCGTAATCGCAGTCAGCACACCTATCTCCCGCCATGGCACAACTAAGAGCAGGCCACCCTTGCCAGCTTGTGTAGCTTCACTCGGAAGGGATGATTGTGGACTTAGTTTCTGGAGGCGGCACGGTATTAATTTAATTACTACGGCCTTACAAAAGCCTTCCTAACATTGAAAACATCACAGACATGTTCTATAGTAAGTACTCTATCACGTTGCAATGTGTTTTTAATGAATAGAGAGGAGGTCCAACCCTGCAGATATACGGAGGATTGATTTTCTATTTCAATAAAAGCTTAACGGGGTTTGTATTTTAAAACGTTTCCAATTATCTCATGTTGAATCATTATTCATACAAGTTACTCAACCCTTGAGTTTCGTCACAGGAGTTGTTTACAGGCCACCAAATGCTAACCCTGATGATTTTGTTTTCTATTGAGAATCTTCCCGAAATTCTAACAAATTATGAGGTTACCATGCCATATAATAGGACATTTCAATATTAATTTGCTTAAAAAAACAAAAAAGGCTTATGATTTAATCGATCTGCTTTACAAGCCTACCAGCATCACTCCAACCTCAGCTTCTCTAATTGATCATATATGGATGAATAGCTTGCAATATCGCCAGGTAAGTAGCATTTACCACATTTCTGTTAATGATAATTTTCCAGTCTTCTGTCTCTTGTAGACAGTCTCCTGTAACTACAATTTCTAGGAGTATTTATTTAAATCTAATTGAAAGTTAACTTAGCTAACTATAATTGGAACTCTGATATGGTTGATAAGGATGTCGATTCAAGCTTTGATAATTATATTGCAAGTTTTTTTTTTTTTTTTTTTTTTTTTGGTATTTATATAACAAACATTTCCCCCCAGAAAAAAAAATACCTGCAAAGGAAAACACAACGGTAAACTTTATATAATTTAAACAATTAAAAAAATCTGTTAGATATCGTAACAAATTGTAAAAGTTGTATACCAAATGGCCACTGACCTTTAGTAAAACTTTCAAGCAATATAGAAATATCCTCACATCTACAGTTAGAGCAGCTGAAGGAAATTATTATAAATCTAAATTAGAAGGTAACGTGGGAAATGCCAAAAAAAAAAAAAACCCCTCGGATACTGTGAATTCTATTTTAGGGAAAGAAATTAACTAAGTTGCCAGATTACACCTGTTTTCAAGACAGTATGTTGAGTAATCACCAAGATGTAGCAGTCATTTAATTAATATTTTTGTAATATTGGAAACGAGTCAGCTATGAATATCCAACAACCACATGTTCCATTTACTTCCTACTTTCTTCGTACTGTTCCAGTATCTTTTTCTTCGTCCAGTAACACACTTGGAAATTAAAGCGGTCATTATCCAATTAACTGCCCCTGTGTTTGATGATAACAGTCTAAAGATAATTAAAATGTTCGGCTGAAGTTTCTCCCTTTCTTACATACATAATAAATATATAATTTAAAGAAGGTTGTTTCCATAAGTATCTACCAATTGCCTGTGTTACACCTGTATACAAGAAAGGTGAGAAATACTAACTACAGACCAATCTCCATCTTTCCCTGCTTCAAAAATTGTAGGCAAAAGACTAATAGATTACATTTCTAAGAACTCACTTCTCTCAGATGGTCAATTTGGCTTTCGCCAAATGATATAACGCGCATTACAAACAAACTTAATTTTCTTTTTTGCGGATGACACTACTATTTACCTTCAGGGACAAGATTTAGATTATTTAAGAAACATTAAATTCAGAGTTATCAAATGTGTCCAACTGGATTAGGAGTAATAAACTAACAATATATATATATATATATATATATATATATATATATATATATATATATATATATATATATATATATATATATATATATATATATATATATATATATATATATATATATATATATATATTTCATTAACAGAAAATGTCAAAACCTTTCAAGCTCTAACTCCGCTCGTCATTTCTGGCATCTAGCCAAAAATATCTCCAATAACTTTGCTTCTTCTTCTTTCCCTCCTCTACTTCAACCAGATGGCACCACTGCTATCACATCTATTTCTAAAGCTGAACTCTTTGCTCAAACCTTTGCTAAAAACTCTACCTTGGACGATTCTGGGCTTGTTCCTCCCTCTCCTCCACCCTCTGACTACTTCATGCCACCTATTAAAATTCTTCGCAATGATGTTTTCCATGCCCTCGCTGGCCTAAACCCTCGGAAGGCTTATGGACCTGATGGGGTCCCTCCTATTGTTCTCCGAAACTGTGCCTCCGTGGTTGCACCTTGCCTAGTCAAACTCTTTCAGCTCTGTCTGTCAACATCTACCTTTCCTTCTTGCTAGAAGTTTGCCTACATTCAACCTGTTCCTAAAAAGGGTGACCGCTCTAATCGCTCAAACTACCGTCTTATTGCTATAATTTCCTGCTTATCTAAAGTTTTTGAATCTATCCTCAACAGGAAGATTCTTAAACATCTATCACTTCACAACCTTCTATCTGATCGCCAGTATGGGTTCCGTCAAGGCCGCTCTACTGGTAATCTTCTGGCTTTCCTTACTGAGTCTTGGTCATCCTCTTTTAGAGATTTTGGTGAAACTTTTGCTGTTGCCTTGGACATATCAAAAGCCTTTGATAGAGTCTGGCACAAAGCTTTGATTTCCAAACTACCCTCTTACGGTTTCTATCCTTCTCTCTGTAACTTCATCTCAAGTTTCCTTTCTGACCGTTCTATTGCTGCTGTGGTAGATGGTCATTGTTCTTCTCCTAAATCTATTAACAGTGGTGTTCCTCAGGGTTCTGACCTGTCACCCACTCTCTTCTTATTATTCATTAATGATCTTCTAAACCAAACTTCTTGTCCTATCCACTCCTACGCTGATGATACCACCCTGCACTTTTCCACGTCTTTTCATAGACGTCCAACCCTTCAGGAGGTACACATATCACGCAGGAAAGCCACAGAACGCCTGACTTCTGATCTTTCTAAAATTTCTGATTGGGGCAGAGCAAACTTGGTATTGTTCAATGCCTCAAAAACTCAATTCCTCCATCTATCAACTCGACACACCCTTCCAGACAACTATCCTTTCTTCTTCAATGACACTCAGCTGTCCCCCTCTTCTACACTGAACATCCTCGGTCTGTCCTTTACTTATAATCTAAACTGGAAACTTCACATCTCATCTCTAGCTATAACAGCTTCTATGAAGTTAGGTGTTCTGAGACGTCTCCGCCAGTTTTTCTCACCCCACCAGCTGCTAACTCTGTACAAGGGCTTTATCCGTCCATGTATGGAGTATGCTTCACATGTCTGGGGGGGTTCCACTCATACTGCTCTTCTAGACAGGGTGGAATCAAAAGCTTTTCGTCTCATCAACTCCTCTCCTCTAACTGACTGTCTTCAGCCTATCTCTCACCGCCGCAGTGTTGCATATCTAGCTGTCTTCTACCGCTATTTTCATGCTAACTGCTCTTTTGATCTTGCTAACTGCATGCCTCCCCTTCTTCCGCGGCGTCGCTGCACAAGACTTTCTTCTTTCTCTCACCCCTATTCTGTCCATCTCTCTAACGCAAGAGTTAACCAGTATTCTCAATCATTCTCAATCAATTCCTTCAAGAGGGAGGTTTCAAGACACTTATCCACCAATTTTTGACCACTGCTTTGACCCCTTTATGGGACTGGCATTTCAGTGGGCATTTTTTTTTTTATTAGATTTTTGTTGCCCTTGGCCAGTATCCTTCCTACATAGAAATAAAAAAAAAAAAAAAAAATATATATATATATATATATATATATATATATATATATATATATATATATATATATATATATATATATATATATATATATATATATATATATATATATATATATATATATATATATATATATATATATATATATATATCATTGAATGTGATAGCTAGTTGAGCATTTATTATTTTTCTTAAGATATTTTCCTTATATCTTATGATTGTCTTATATTCTTTTTTAATTGGCTGTATGACTTTATGACTTTGCCGAAGCTAGTCATTTTCGCTAGATCGCGATTTTGGGTCCTTGACCCTTCTTCAGTAGCGAAGGTCTGTCCGTGTTGAGGGTGTCGGAGAGAATGGCTCAAGATGTTTTATTTTTTTATTTATTTTTTTTTATTTATTTATTTATTTATTTATTTATTTATTTATTTTATTTTTTTTATTTTTTATTTTTATTTTTTTATTTTTTATTTTTTATTTTTTATTTTTTATTTTTTTTATTTTTATTTTTTTATTTATTTTTTTTTATTTATTTTTTTATTTATTTTTTTTATTTATTTTTATTTATTTATTTATTTATTTATTTATTTATTTATTTATTTTTTATTTATTTATTTATTTTATTTATTTATTTATTTATTTTTTATTTTTTTATTTTTTTTTATAGATTTATTCAAGAGTACAAACATTTGTGTTTTTCTCCCGAAACGGGCCATTGCTGCGAAGCGGCCCGTAGCTAAGCTAAGCTAAGAGGAACTTGCAACACTAAGTCCCTCAGTGAAGCTGTGCTGAGCTAACGAGGTGGAGGAAAGCGTGATATTGTAATACATAGTGTGTCGATATGGTGGGTGAGGAGGGTGTTGAGTATCCTGATGGCGGTCTCTCTTGCACCGGTCGACTGGCTGTCTCCGGGTCACCTGGCGTAGTTCTGTAGTCCCATTGCACTGTAGAAGCCAGTGGAAGAGCGGTTCCTCTTGTTGTAGGTTGCAGTGGGGGCACGGTCGTTCAGCCTGAACACTTCTTGGGAGCCTCCAGTTGCAATGATATCCAAGGCGCAGGCGGTGGAGGTGCACTCGGAGGCGTCTCGGTGTATTCCGGGGGAGTTGAAGAAGGTGTCCGCTGGTAACACCCTGGAACCAGCTGCAGCTCCTGGACCCTTCGTTGGCGTAAGACCGGTTCCTGTTGGCGGTGATGTTATTTTCTCTACGCCGCGCTGCCTTTTTGAGGGTTGAGAGGGAGGGTCTGATCTGAAGAGTGACCTCCGCGAAGGCTGACGCTGTCTTGGCCAATGCGTCCGCTGACTCATTGCCTGCGATCCCGACGTGACTCGGGATCCAGTTTATGGTGACGGACTTCCCTTGTGCCTCGAGTTCACCGATGTTCCTGAGGATGGAAGTTGTGAGGGAGATGTTGTCACGGAGGTTTTTATGCTGAAGCACTTCGATGGCCCCTTTGGAGTCGGTGTGTATGACGACGTGGCTGCTGTCAAGAGCCGCAGCATGCAGCGTGGCTTGCTGAATAGCTGCCAGTTCTGTCTGCAAGCTACTGCATCCATCTGACAACTGGAAGGGGTGGTCTCCGTCGTCACTCACAAAGGCTGCCCCACATCTTCCCGTGTCCGGATCCGCTGAGCCGTCCGTGTAGTAGACGGCGGATCCTTCGTACGCGAAGCGGGCTATTTGCAGTTCTCCATGGATTCGTCGTCGCGTAGCGTCGTCTCTGGGCGCATTCGGGAGTCTGCAGCTGTAGGTGGTCCTTGTCGCGGTCCATGGGGGAGGTGGGTCGTAGTTGGCGTTGGGGACGTCTTCACCGAGGTTGGCGGCAAATCCTAGGTTGGATGCAGTCAAGGCAGCGGCGACCTTCCGAGTTCAGCGTGCATCGTCGAAGTGCGGCCCTTGAGCTATACCCGCCCGCAGTCTGTCCCTGGTGAGAGTGTAGCCCGGTCTTGTTAGGATTTTGGCTGCGACAGTTGCGACGATCTTGGTAATCCTCACCTCGACTGGCGCAACATTGGTTTCGACCTGCAGGTTGGCTATCTTGGCCCATATCGGTGCCCCAACCATTAGCCGTAGAGCCTTGTTCTGCTGAGTCTGGAGTGCCTGTATCCGACGGGAGTCAAAACCGACCAAAGCGACAGCGGAGTAGTCGACTAAGGACCTGATGGCGTGGACGTAGTAGGTGCGGAGGACGCTGAAGTCGGCCCCCGCTGACAACCCGGTCAACTTCCGCATGGCGTTTAGACGCGTTGCCATCCGTTCCCGCAGGTAGGTCACTTGCGGAGTGAAGGTTAGGCGGTGGGCAAAGTGTACCCCCAGACACTGGTGGGACGCTACCCACTCGATGGCTGTGTCCTGTATCCGTAGCTGAATGTTGGGTGTCTGCTTGCCCCGGAAGTTGATGGCTTTTGTCTTGTTGGGGTTTATTTTAAGGCCGAGCTCCATGCAGGCGTCTTCCAGGCGTCTCAGGGCTCTCTGTGTCTTCACGTGACGCAGTGCTCCCTGTACAATGAGTTGGAGGTCTTCGGCGTAGCAGAGTAGCCTGACGCCTCTTTCAAAGTTTGTTGTCACTAGGCGCTCCATGACGAGGTTGAAGAGGAGGGGGGAAAGTATCCCGCCCTGTGGAGTCCCGTTTTCAAGCACGCATGTCTGTGAGGTTTTTCCCTGGAAGGCCACTGATATTTCCCTCATGGAGATGTAGCTCTTGATCCAACGGAGCAACCGCCCTTCCACACCTTTCATCATGAGCGTCTCGAGGATGGTGTCGGGGTTGATCAGTTCAAAGGCCTTCTCCAGGTCTAGGAATATGACAACAGACGGGTGCTCGTCGATGGAGCTGAGAAGCCCGGCGAGGTTCTCGGCCGTCCCTACTCCCTTGGTGAAGGCAAATAGCTGCGGGTGAAGGGGACCGACCTTGAATTCGAGCCTTTTCCTCACTAGTTTCTCAGCGGTTTTCCCCAGACAGCTCAGGAGATGAATGGGCCTCGGGTTCGCTGGGTCTTTGGGCTTAGGTATGGGCCGGACGATAGCCCTCTTCCAGGAGTCTGGCAGTTGGCCTTGTTGCCAGGAGGCGTTGATTAATGCCAGAAGAGCCCTTTTTGTGCCTTCTCCGCTTTTGTGGATCATTGTGTACGAAATCTGATCCTCCCCGGGTGCTGTCTGCCGGCTCGTCTTTTGCACCACGAGCAGCTCGTCGTAGGTGAAGGCTGCATCGTGAGCGCTGGCTGTCTGACACGCTTCCTCGACGAGATTGCTTCTCCTTTCATGTCTGTCCTGTTGGATTCTCCTCGTGGGTTCGGGGAGCTGGGCTGACTCTGCCCTGTCTCTGAATAGGGTGACAAGTCGCTCTGCTTCCTGCTGAGGTGCGGGATGAGGAGGAGCTCTTCTCTTTCCTTTGCCGGTTGCCCTCCGAATGTGGTCCCATAGTTGGCTGAGGGACGTGTGTGCGTTGAGTGAGGCGCACCACTCCAGCCACTTCTCCT
Source organism: Scylla paramamosain (assembly GCF_035594125.1). Taxonomy (NCBI): domain Eukaryota; kingdom Metazoa; phylum Arthropoda; class Malacostraca; order Decapoda; family Portunidae; genus Scylla; species Scylla paramamosain. The sequence continues at coordinate 4,764,082 of NC_087179.1, forward strand.
GCCTGATTTCCTTCAGCCTTCTGTCGGTAGTTCTGACGGCAGCTTGCAAGAGTTCGAGGTTGTCAGGTGTTCTGCTGCGACGGAAGAGTTTTCGGGCAGTGTTTACTCTGGCGTAGAGCTCCTTCACTTCGGTGTCGTAATACCAATGGTCCTTATATTGGCGCCCCCCACAAGCGACCTTTGGGCACGACTTTTCCAGCGCCGCGTGGAAGGCTCTTACCATGTCCCTCTCTGCCTCGTTGATGTCATCTGGGGGGGCATATTGTGCGCTCCAGGCGTCTAATTCCTGTTGGAAGAGGTCCCAGTTAATCTGTTTGACGTTCCATCTTGGCGGCGGGACAGGTGGACGTTCGGGGGCTTCATCTGCTAAGGTGACCTCGATGGCGAAGTGGTCACTAGTGAGTGTCGGGTGTATGTTCCATCGTGTTTGAGGGAAGATGTCCGTTGACACCAGGGTGAGGTCGAGGGTGCCTCCCCTCGTGTGGGTGGATTGAGGTTCAGTGAGGAGTGTGACTTCTGGCGTTTGCTCAAGGGAGTTGACTAGAAGCGCGCCAGCTGGGTTTCGTCTCCCTAGCGTTGGGTTTATACCCGGGTGGTGGGCATTGAAGTCACCTCCTATGATGACTGACTCGTAGTGGGCAACGCTGAAGAGTTCCCCGACAGTGAAATCAGCGTGGAGGTTTCGGTACACGTTGTAGATGGCCACTTCCCTGTTCTTGGTCTTTACCCGGACTCCCAGGACCTCGTTGTTTTCGCCGCAGTCCGGAGGGTCCCTGATCCTTGTGGCTGAGAGAGAGTTCTTCACCAGGGTTGCAAGCCCGTGTGTTCTGTTAGTCCTAGGAAGGAGGAAGGTTTGGTGGCTCAAGATGATTGCGGGGCTTTATTAGTACCGGTAGGCTTGTCACCCCGCTGCGCGTCCTGGTCTGTGATTGGCTGACGGCTGTCGCGGGCTGTGCTGGGCTACTATCCAAGCTGGGTCTTCGCGTGCTTGGTAATGCTTGTAGGTCTTCGGATTGTTGATTTAATGTAGGGTTTGTCTCTTTTATATATAGTGCTTCTAAGATGGGGAGACGCCTGGTGTCTGGGTATGTAGTTAGGATCTCTGTTTTATCTACTAGCATTTCTCTTGTGATGTTTGTTATGTTTCTCCTTCAGATGTTTCTTGGGTGCTCCAGTTGCGAGGTGGAAAGTTAGTCGTCGGGAGAGTCTTGTTGTCGTCATGCCAACATAGGTGGAGGGAAGGACTTCACAGTTTCCTTGGTTACACGTAAACCTATATATGACATGTGACTTCTGAAGGCTCTCTTTCTCTTTTGAGGGGTTATTTTTCATAAGAAGATGGCTGGTTTTCTTGGTGGTGTAATAAATTATCAGTTTAACTTGTCTGTCAGGGTCGGAAGGCTTGATGTTCCTCTTCACAATCTGCGTGATGGCCCTCTCATCTTCTTCGTAGGCGGTAGAGAAAGTTGCTTTATAGAAGATGTTGATGTTCCCTTTCTTATCCTCTTGTTGTTTCTTGTTATGCCAGCTGTCGACAATTTTCTTTACTAGGCGGTTGATGTCCTTTTCTCTGAAATTGTTGTTTATGAGGACTTGAGTTGAGCGCTGTATTTCTTGGTGGACTTGTTTCCACGTGCTGCAGTGTGTTTAATATATATATATATATATATATATATATATATATATATATATATATATATATATATATATATATATATATATATATATATAAGAATAAAAAAAGGCCCATTTAATGCTAGTTTCCTTAGAAGTGTCAGGGAGAATTAAAAAAAATAATATGTATATATATATATATATATATATATATATATATATATATATATATATATATATATATATATATATATATATATATATATATATATATATATATATATATATATATATATATATATATATATATATATATATATATATATATATATATATATATATATATATATATATATATATATATATAAGAATAAAAAAGGCCCATTTAATGCTAGTTTCCTTAGAAGTGTCAGGGAGAATTAAAAAAAAAAAAACAGGATTTGTCTTGAAATCTCCGTGTTCAAAAGAGTTCAAGTCATAGGAGGGAGAAAATACTGAAGCAGGCAAGGAATTTCAAGGTTTACCAAAGAAAGGGATGAATGATCGAAAATACTGGTTATCTCTTGCATTAGAGGTAGACAAAATAAAGATGAGAGAAAAAGCGAAGTCTTGTGCAGCGAGACCGCGGGAGGATGGGAGGCATACAGTTAACAAGATCAGAAGAGTAGTTAATGTAAAAATAGCGTAGAGGATAGCAAAAGATGCAACATTGCGGTGATTAGAAAGAGCCTGAAGGCAGTCAGTTAGAGGAGAGAAGTTGATATGACGAAAAGCTTTTTATTCTACTCTGCCTAACATAGCGGTATGAGTGGAATCTCCCCCTCCATACACATGAAGCATACTCCATTATTGGACGGATAAGACCCCTGTACAGAGTTAGCAGGGGGAGGGTTTAATAAAAATTTAAAAAATAAATAAAAAAAAAAAAAACTGGCGGATAGAACTCAGAACGACTAACATCATTGAAACTGTCTTAGTTAGAGATGAGATGTGAAGTTTTCAGTTTAGATTATAAGTAAAAGACAGATCCCCGAATGTTCAGTGTAAAGATGGGAATAGTTAAGTGTCATTGAAGAAGAGGGAATAGCAATTTGGAAGACTATCGAATTAATAGATAGAGGAATTGAGTTTTTGAGGCATTAAAAAATATATATATATATATATATATATATATATATATATATATATATATATATATATATATATATATATATATATATATATATATATATATATATATATTGTTATGCAGAGTGCCTTTTATAACGAACAAGAATGAAGCAGCAGAAAAGAGAGAGAGAGAGCAGCGTAGGGAAGAACTTAAGTCAGCTCTGTGCCGGCGAGCCGAGTTCCTTTAGATTTGAGGCAAGCCTATCAAAAGTATTGTTCCATTTATTTTGCCCGTTTCTTGTTGACCCCTTAAGTTGAAATCAGTACCCTAGAGAGAGAAAAGGTTGCCCTCCACGATAAAAGAATAAATTTTATCGAGACCACTAAATAATTGTGTAGCAATTTATTACCATAGATGTTTCTGAGTGAGAGAGCGCATGAGTGTGGGGCAGGGTGCTGGCTTATGCCCTTCATCCGCTTGGCCACCCCAATCTTTCTTGCACCGTCCCCCTGCCCTCAAAGCATTGGAGGCTGGGAGCGTTGATGCTTGCTTGCTTCCGTTTTCTCAGTTGTCGCCCGAACCATAGACTATACAGATGTATGTGTGAGCCACCCAAGGGAATTGCTTCGTTCGGAGCATACATCACTTTAGAATTCAGATTAATTTAGCTAACAGTTTATTATATCTGGCTTTGCCGTTCTTGTGTCTTCGTTTTGTTCGTGCTCTGTGTTTTAGAGCGGGCCGGGGTCCCCTCTTGTCCTCGTAGTTAGTGAGGCTTGTGGATTGATTGTTTATTGTTCTTTTTAGTTCTAAATGGGATTGGTCCTGTATGTGCGTGAGTTATTTGTTTGTCCAACTCCGAGTGGAGTTTTTCTGTGTGTGTTTCACGTTCTGCTATCCTCCTTTTTACCAGACCCGTCAGTTTTAAGGGGATAGGGTCTGTCTTCTGAAAGATCAAAGATGAGTTGAACGTGGATCAAAGAATTATAATATTCTGTCGAGTAAGTGGGTTGAAACGTTTTTATGGGAGGTTTGCTCACAGCATATTAAAGTCCCATCTTGTGGGACTTTGATTAATTGTACTAACATATATGCCTCTTTCCCTAGAACGTGTATGTACAAGTTATATTTACCTCTGTTAATAAGGACAGGGGTGACGACCTCAAGGCATCTGCTGTGTACGACTCTCGAATGTGTTGTTTTGCCCCTCACTAAGCTACAGTGTAAGTAGCCTAGGGAAGCTGACCCGAGATTAAGAAACAAATGTGAGAGAGACTTGAGTTTGAGTTGTAACAATATATATATATATATATATATATATATATATATATATATATATATATATATATATATATATATATATATATATATATATATATATATTTATTTATTTATTTATTTTAATTTTTTTTTTCAGGGCGCTCCTTCACCCTCTGACTACTTCATATTACCTTTTAAGATCCTTCGCAGTGATGTTTTCCATGTCGTTGCCAGCCTAAATCCTTGAAAGGTTTATGGATTTGATGGGGTTTTTCCTGTTGTTCTCAGAAACTGTGCCTCCGTGCTGGCTAATCAAACTCTTTCAACTCTGTCTATCAACATCTGCCTTTACTTTTTCCTGGAAGTTTGTCTACATTCAGCCTGTTCCTAAAAGGGTGACCATTGTAATCCCTCTAACTACCGTCCTATTCTTTTAATTTCCTGCCTATCTAAAGTTTTGAATATATCCTCAACAGAAAGATTCTTAAACATCTATCACTTCACAATCTTCTATGTGATCGCCAGTATGGATTCCATCAAGGCCACTCTACTGGTGATCTGGCTTGATCTTTCTCTTTTAGAGGTTTTGGTGAAACATTTGCTGTTGCTTTAGACATATGAAATGCTTTTTGATAGAGCTTTTTCCTGTCACCAACTCCTTAGTATTTATCAATGATCTTCTAAACCATACTTCTTGTCCTATCCATTCCTACGCTGATGATACTAGTCTGCACATTTCCACGTCTTTTCAAAGACGTTCAACCCTTCAGAAAGTAAACAATTCACGCAGGGAGCCTATAGAACACGTGACTACAGGTCTCTAAAATTCCTGAGTGAGGCAGAACAAACTAAGTATTGTTCATTGTCTCAAAAAACTCAGTTCCCCCATCTGTCAATTCGACACTCAACTGTCTCCCTCTTTAGCGACACTCAACTTCCCCCCCTCTTCTACAGTGAATATCCTCGGTCTGTCTTTACTTATATAACCTAAACTGGAAAGTCCACATTTCATCTCTAGCTAAAACAGCTTCTATGAAATTAGGTGTTCTGAGTCGTCTCCGTCAGTTTTTCTCACCCCTTAGCTGCTAACTCTGTACGGGCGCCACTCGTATCGCTCTTCTAGACAGGGTGAAATCAAAAGCTTTCCGTCTCATCAACTCCTCTCCTCTAACTGACTGTCTTCAGCCTCTTTTTCATGGCCGAAATGTTGCATCTCTTGCTATCTTCTACCGCTATTTTCATGCTAACTGCTCTTCTGATCTTATTAACTGCATGCCTCTCCTCCTCCTGCAGCCTTGCTGCACAAGTCTTTCTTCTTTCTCTCATCCCTTTTCTGTCCACTTCTCTAATGCAAGAGTTAACCAGTATTGTCAGCCATTCATCCCTTTCTATGGTAAGCTCTGGAACTCCCTGCCTGCTTCTGTATTTCCTTTTTCCTATGAAATAAACTCTTTCAAGAGGGAGGTTTCAAGACATCCTCCATTATTTGATTTTTGTATCTGTAATTATCTGTATGACCTGGCAACAAGTGGGCCTTTCTGCATAAGAAAAAAAAAAAAAAAAAAAAAAAAAAAAAAAAAAATATATATATATATATATATATATATATATATATATATATATATATATATATATATATATATATATATATATATATATATATATATATATATATATGCATGGAAATGCGGTAATGGGCCTTTCTTGAACCATCAGTGAACGGAAAGGAAGTGAAAATACCTGGGTATTTGACACAAACGAGACGATAATGGAAAAGGAAATGATACTAAACAAAAAGTATCATCATTATGGCAAAGTCGACAGTAATGTTTATGAAATGTGAACGAAGGTAGTGAAGTCCACAAAGGAGATTGTGAAAAACGTTTTGCATGCAACCATGAAGAAAAGAGCGAAATCTGGAAGAAAAATGTTTGAACTATGAGGAACTGACCTCACGACTATAAGAGTAAATTAAGACAAAGAAATGTAATGAAAAACTGTATTTACATATTAACATAATAAAGAAAAAAAATAATGAGACATGAATCATTATACATATGTATATTAGTACTGAGGATGGGACATTTTTTCAAACTCCTGCTTGTGTGAAGCAATTAGAGAGAGAGAGAGAGAGAGAGAGAGAGAGAGAGAGAGAGAGAGAGAGAGAGAGAGAGAGAGAGAGAGAGAGAGAGAGAGAGAGATGGAGTAAAAATAAAGCCCAGCATAGGAGAAATAAATCATGGAAAAGTAGTGCCTTCAGTGTTTTCATGTCATTATGTTTTAGGGACACTTTTAAACTCGTCCCTTTTTTTTCCTGCGGCCCCTTATTCAGTTGTCTCGTCTGCAATATATCGTCTCCTGTCTCTCCCCTCACCGCGTCTTCTTGCTCTGTTCTCTGTACGTACACTTTTGTCAGGTTTCTTTGAACTGGCCTGCATTCCTGTTTCTAGCAGTTATCTTTCTCCCAAGGTTTGACTTTCTTGGCATCTCTCACACCTCCATATCAAATATTAAGTTCTTTTATGCAGGTTCCTAATTATACACATAATATAAGCTGCTATAACAACTTTAGTGCATAATTGTTGGAGTGATGCTTGAAACTCATTCAGTTCATATACTGATGTCGTATCTGGTCCGTTTTTTTGACCTGCTGCCACTTCCTGCCGTGCGCTTACCCGCTCAGGTGTTGAGGGCGGAGAGGCTGTGAGGCAGGTACTTTGAATCCAGTGAACTGTCATCCATATCATGGGATGAGGGTGAGGGTGTATTTTCCGAGTCCTTGAAATAATTACGGTCCATTTCAAACGTACACACTGATAGTTTTTCTTTTTTCCTCGTTCATCATTTTTGCAACGTAATAGTACACAGATGTCATAACATGATAATCCGTTACTTTCAGTATAGGCGGTTATTGTTAGTAGGCTTTCCTTACTCAGGAGTTCATGTGTAACTTCAACTTGAACGTTGTGGTCAAGATGTCATATACATAGTTGTTAAAGATGTTTAGGCTCGTCCATGGAAGGTATTAAGTATCTTCTACAAATACATACATATTCTTTCATTCACTACAGTTGTAATGCAGCGAAAGAAGAGTCGTGAATGTTGCAGTAAGGATCGTGTCTCTACCTCTGCTGCTTCTAGTCAATGTATGTAAAACTCTAATATAGAGATACTATAAAATAATGGCATTAAACGTCTCATGGGTAAAAGAGACAAAATCCTTATGTCTGGGCCTTATCTTTTACACCTTGCCTATTATCCTGCCCCCTTCCTGACCTCCGTTTTCTTAATTTGAAGTAACCCAGTACTCTTCTCGCCCCCTCCTGCTTTTTTATTTATTTTTTATTTATTTATTTATTTACTTATTTATTTATTTATTTATTTTTTGTCAAGGCCTATAGCGCTAATATGGAATTTTGGTGCAAGTTCTTTTTTTGAAGGCTTAGTAGATCGGCCTTTTATATTTCTAGAGACTTAGTTGGCCTGGCTTCGTTTGTGATGGTGCGGGCAGATTTTTAGAATGACGCTTTTGCAGAAGATTGTCTCTCCACCAGGGAGACAAACCTTTGCAAAATTTTCAGCAAATCTGTCAGTTTCCTGCAGGGCTCGAACTAAGATAATCATACCGGATCGCTGACCAATATGCCAACACTTTCCCTGTCGTACCGTTTTCCGGTAAACCAGTTTCCTTTAATATGATCCATACCAGTCCTACTTTCTTCTTTCCCGCATGTTTTCGCATTTTTATATACAAAGGTTCTGTCCACAACTTACACCACACAAGCCGTGCCTCGCCATCACCGCCACATCAATAATCTGCTTTCCTTCCCGTCAACTGTCCATCCGAGAAAGTCTCATAGACAAACTCCTGCGCACTTCACCAAGGTGTCTCTGCCATAACTGTCTCGGCACTCTCCTGGGTCGCTCAATTCCATCAATAAGCCTTAATATTTCAGATGCCTTACAACAAGTTCGTCTGAGATTCATACATAAAAGAACTCCCCCCGTCACTTTGTCTTGTGGATGGCCCACCTGTGGACACCGCGGAGGTAACATAACTCATCATTAAATGCCTCCAGAGTCTGAGTGCTGCACTAATTTTTCTCTTTCGTTTGTTTTAGCTTTTTATTATCATGTGCATTTCCTCTTGATATTCTCTCCCTTGGAATACACAGACTATGGCAGCTTTTCTTTAATACAATTTTAGACTTCCTTACAGATGTCTGACGCAGTGTTTCAGTCATCAATTGTTAGTGTGTCTTGTTACCTGTGGTTTTGAGTGTTTTCTGATCATCGACACAATGTACTTCACCTTAGTTGAAAACTATATCCACGCCCGATATTAATAACAGTGGCAACAAGAACAACAACTACAACGAACACATTAATATCTCTTAATTACCTGGACAGTAATGGCTCAGAGCTCGCTATCTCGAGTCGCGTCTTCTCAGAAATAGCCCAAAAGATCGTAAATTATAATTAAGAACTACCATTTAGATGCATCCATTTACACAGAGAACACGGAAAGATAACACCGGTGGCAGAGCTCGTCTTTCTTTACAGAGGATAAGATTTTCACCTTTGCAACACGAGTATGTTAATATCACCCCGGGCAAGAGAATAATATATGACACTTTTTATTGGTCTCCCTCGTAGTGGCAGTGTCTGTTATAGCAAAGAAGGTAACTTGACCATTACTGTTAGTGGGAGAAGAAAGACTCAGAACGATCGTGGAATACCTGTCCGTAACTTATCTCGAATTCCAGGTAGCTAAACTTGTTATACTTCTGTTTCCTCTCCAAGGCTAGGCTAACTGCGTTCTCGTTCTGTTTTTGATGTGTGCATTTTTTTTTTCCTAGTTCCAAAATGAACCAAATACGTGTGTAGTTCTCTCTCTCTCTCTCTCTCTCTCTCTCTCTCTCTCTCTCTCTCTACAGCCACCTTCATTACTTTTACGTTTCCATCATTCCAGTACTTATCACCTGCTTGATGTCTGTTTCCTTTTCCACTGTCTTCCTCTTCCTCCTCCTCCTCCTCCTCCTCCTCCTCCTCTTTATCTTCATTCTTCACCTTTACTATACTACCTACATTTCTATCATAAACAGTTTTGTATGAGCCACCAGGCCTGCTTTCGTTTGCTCCTCTGCTTCCTCGTCTTTCAATGCTTAATGGCATATACTAAATTCGTTCTCCCACTACCATGTCATCCATCACACCCACCCATTACCGCTGTCTCTCATGTCCTTCCATTTTCTCAGTAATGACGAGAAATCAGAGATAATTTCCAGACTGTGGCAGACGATTTCTCCTCATCCAGTTCTCACACTAATTTCCTCACTGAGACTCGGTTGCCTGAAGGTAGTTAGTTAAATGTTTTGTTTCTTTTACTTTACCCTGCTTTTCAAACCAAAGCGTCTATGACTCACAGAAAAAAAATATAAATAAATAGGTAAAGAGAAAAAAAAAAAAAACTATGTGACTTACTCCCGTGCCTATGCTCTCGAGTCTTTAGAACATTTCCCTATGTACCAAAAACGCCATCACCACTCTATTACCAAGTTTATTTGTTTTGTGAATCTATGATCTAACTCAACCAACAATATAAACTTCAATCGACTGTTGGATTTACTGAGTGGATATTCTTCCTCTAGCGTGTCTTATCTCGTCATTACCTCCTCATCACCTCTCAGCCTGGCCTGAAGAGGTACCTTCTGTTCTCATGTCCTCTGGAACTACGGAAGTACCTTTTCTTTCGTGTCGGAAACCCGTCTCTTCGTTATTGACAATACCTTAGTCTTCCATCTCGAAGCTCCTGAAGCTCCTCCTCTTTGAAGTCATGCCGTCTTTCAATTTACTAATCTTATTTAAATAAATAAATAGATAAATAAATAAATAAATAAATAATATGAGTCTTACCTTTCAAATTTTATCTTAGTTCTCTATAGTTTTGTCACATATATAGAATCAGCTTTAAAAATTTCTCTTCTTTATGATTCACTTCTCCATTTCATCCAGATGTGATTATTGCCATCTTTATCTCCAAAGCTAAATAACACTCAATTCTACACCGGCAGACTGTAGGTTTGCTGAACCTTTCCCTCAGCTCTCTGATTATATTATTATTTTTCTGTATAATAGTGTTCCGGAGACGTGTGGTCCTGATGAAACCTTTCCTTTTGTTTTCTGTAACTTATTTCGTGCATGTGCTTTGCCTCCTCAAATATTCCCGACTCCGTCTATCAACATACACGTTCCCTTCTTGCTGGAAATTCTTGCTGCATTCATCATGTTATAAAGAAGGGTGACGATTCCAATGTTTGAAACTATCGACTAATAGCTTTGATGGGCTGACATTGCAATAGGAAGGTTCTTAAGTATTTTACTGCTCAGGACCATTCCGTACTTGTAATTTTGAGGGCGGAGAGAGGAGAGCGTAACCAGCACATGATAAGCCAATACACCGTATTGATGCCTTCAAGAACAAACCCACTAGAGTCCTCTCTTAACTGAATCTTCTTTTTTATTGGTTTCGGTAAAACGTGTGCAGTTGCCTTTGACATTCGACTATCAAACGGTTTTGATAGAATCTGGAATACGAGTAAATCTCATTTCTAAACCTTCCCAATACAGTCACTATCTATTTTTTCTTCTTTATCTCGAGCATTCTTTCTTACCGTTCTGTGGCTGCAGTGGTAAAAAAACCCACAGTTCGTTCCCTTAACTTAATGACAGTGGTGTTCTGTACGGCGCTGACCCATCACCTACTCTGCTTGTGCTATTTATTAATGATCTCAGGGAAACGTCTTGTATTGCCCTCTTCACTCTTGCGCGTAACTATAGCTTGCATTGCTCAAGATCATTTGCTTGATCACTGACTCAGCAGATACTAAACCATCCACTCAGAGAAGCCACAGAGCACCCAACTTTTGATTTTCTTTTCATGGTTTTTAATTGAACTGCGTAAATGTTGTGATGTTCAGCGTCTGAAGGAGTTCAGTTTCCTCCCTTATATATTCGACATAATCTTTCACACAACTATTCCTTGTCTTTCATGCCACTCAGGTGTCGCCTCTTACATTAATATGCTAGGGCTGTTATTCTCAGTAATCCTCACGTCTCCAGACAAGTCATCCCCTTACTGGTACTGTTGACTTGTGGATGATCCCCTGCACTGGGATCACTTCCCACCGCACTGGAGGGAGGGGCGAAGGGGGAAGTGACGTCTGTAGCTCGGATGGTGTTGGTGGTGGTAGTGGTAGTACTGTATGGTAGTGATGGTTGGGGTAGCGGTGATAATGTCGGCCTTATATCATAATAATGTAACCAACCCATTCAGATAAGACTTCATGACGGAATGGTGGAAGGTTATTAAATTTCGATGGTGAAGATACTGGTGGAAATTTTAACAGATATCATACTACTAAACTTCAAATTACAGATTCGTTGTAATGGTTTCTACGAGTCGTTTCTCATCATTAGCGCTATCTCCTAAACACCAAACCACCTACCACACCTCATCCTTTTATTTTTCTTCTCCTTCCACTCCAGCAAGGTGCATGTTTGGCAAATTAATTAATTGACATCAGTGAGGCGATAACTTGGTAGGGATGAAGAACGAGCGGCGGCGGAGGAGGCATCCAGTAATCCACATTGAGGCCTGAACTGTGAATCGTTCTCTCCTGCACGCTGTGTATTAGAGAATATGCGCCAGTAAAATGGCTTGATAAACGATGAGTAAGTGTCACTACACACCCAGCACAGGTTAATTACGAATAGCATCTAGCATTTCCTTGCCAGACAGCTACCAAATTAATTTCGCTATAATTCTTCTTTTTTTCTTTATCGAAGAATGGTCTATTACACATATTAATCGATGTCACATATATTTCTACGTCCAGTGGTATGTGTCCGGTCTCACTGTCATCACTTTTGATGGCTTAAATCTTCTAATTACTGATCGTATGTATTCCATCACTCGTAGCAAAATTTTTTTTTTTTCTTTTTATGTAGGAAGGACACTGGCCAAGGGCAACAAAAATCCAATAAAAAAAATATGCCCACTGAAATGCCAGTCCCATAAAAGGGTCAAAGCAGTGGTCAAAAATTGATAAGTGTCTTGAAACCTCCCTCTTGAAGGAATTCAAGTCATAGGAAGGTGGAAATACAGAAGCAGGCAGGGAGTTCCAGAGTTTACCAGAGAAAGGGATGAGTGATTGATAATACTGGTTAACTCTTGCGTTAGAGAGGTGGACAGAATAGGGGTGAGAGAAAGAAGAAAGTCTTGTGCAGCGAGTCCGCGGGAGGAGGGGAGGCATGCAGTTAGCAAGATCAGAAGAGCAGTTAGCATGAAAATAACGGTAGAAGACAGCTAGAGATGCAACATTGCGGCGGTGAGAGAGAGGCTGAAGACAGTCAGTTAGAGGAGAGGAGTTGATGAGACGAAAAGCTTTTGATTCCACCCTGTCTAGAAGAGCAGTATGAGTGGAACCCTCCTAGACATGTGAAGCATACATACATACGTAAGAAGCTGACATACATACATACATACATACATACATACATACATTACATATATACGTAAGAAGCTGACTGTGGTCTCATTTTAAGATTAAGGATTTGATTTGTCATGGTACACTTGTTCATAACATATGCAAAAAAAAAAAAAATAAATACAGACATGCGATTGGAGACACGCAACATAACTGTTCATTTCAACTGGCTATAACTCAAAACTTTGTTGAAACGAAGCCTGCTTCGTCAGCATTGCATACAGAAGTAACCTCTGCATCAAATGGTACGTCTCCGCTTCCACTGAAACTGGGTTAAAACTGGAAAAAAACTTAACGCATTTTTTTTATTGTTTTATCGTGTGATTTGAAAATGCTCAGTATTATAAACTTTGTTGCCCGATAATACTTGTAAATTCCAGCTAGATCAATTTATTAATTAATTAATTGATGAGTTTGCTAAGAGGCGTTTGCGCATACCCTGTGGAAATCCATATTAGACGTGCTCAGTAATATGCATATGGGGGATACATGACACATACCAGGTTTTAACAGATTTGTCTCTGTAGTTATTGAGAAACCATATGTCACACACGTCAACTCCTGCCAGCATGAAACTGGAGAGTAATCCTCTCATATGGTGTGGGTCTCTTTGCGATTGGTCTCGTAGTTCCGGAAATGAAAATTTGTGAATAGTATGTCAGTTTTACGAGATCCAAGCACTACTAAATTTGTTTTGCACATAATAAGCACATTTCATATTTGTTCTTTTTATTTTTTTAATGCACTATCATTTCATCAGATCTATCGTTACCCCTAAGTTATAATTCATAAGCTCCAAAAATACGGTACTTTCAACCCAGTACTGTTCCCACGACGATAAGTTTATTCTACGACTTTTGAATTTCAGAGAAATGCGAAGGAACAAGGACTGGAAGAAGTACAATATCAAATGTGTGAATAGCACCTATACCTGAATTACGTATTGTTGCATGTGTTCCATTCAGTATTGAGAAAGGTGCTAAAGCGTCAGAATTTTTAAGAATGACGTAGAAGGAAAGGATAGCAATTGAAAGACAAAAATCTCTCAAATGTAAGTGTTCAGTTATCTTTCCTACGGTAGTATTATCTCCTCCTCTCTCACACACACACACACACACACACACACACACACACACACACACACACACACACACACACACACACACACACACACACACATATACACCAATACTAATGCACATTTATCTCCTCTTTTACCTGCTCGCAGTCAATACATTTTGCTTGATAAACATACACACAATATTCCGTGTCCCTCCATACCTAACACTATATTCGTCTGATCGAAGAGGAGGTACAGTACAATACTGTAATATATATATATATATATATATATATATATATATATATATATATATATATATATATATATATATATATATATATATATATATATATATTATTTGAAGGAAAATACAGAGAACGTACAGTGTTGGAATCAGAAGGTCGACCTATATACCTCTCACCAAACTTCATCATATTAGAAATTCTTTGATTACTTAACTACGAAAGTGGAGCACATTCTGACTCCCCTCTCTTTTGCGAACATCTCTGTTCTTGGAAACTTCAATGTTCATCACCAGTTTTAGCTTTCCCCTCCCTTCACTGACCATCCTGGTGAATTAGCCTTCAACTTTGCTATTCTCCACGACCTGGACCAATTTGTGCAATACCCTACTCGTATTCCTGACCGTCTTGGAGATACGCCTAACATTCTTGACCTTTTCCTAGTCTCTAATCCTTCTGCTTATGCTGTTGCCCTTTCTTCTTCGTCGGACTCTCCTTTTACAATCTCATATCTGTATCTTGTTCTATCGCTCCAATCCCTCCTCAGGATCCCCCTAATCGGAGGTGCCTCTGGAGGTATTTTGCTGATTTTCCTTGGAATGACTACTGCTTCCGTGTCAGAGACCCGTCTCTGTGTGCTGAGCACATAATGGAGTTGATAGTATCTGACATGGAGGCGTATATTTTTCACTCTTCTTCTCGACCTATATCTTCCAAACCTTGGTTTAACACAGCCTGTTCTTGTGCTATACATGATAGAGAGGTGGCCAATAAAAAGGTACTTGAGCCTTCCATCACCAGAATCTCATGCACTTGATATTTCTGCCTGGAACCATGCCAAGTATATTCTACAACTAACCAAAGACTCCTTCATTATTAGAAAGTGTTAAGATCTTTCAAGATCTAACTCCCCTCGTGACTTCTGGCATCTAGCCAAAAAAACATTTCCAGTAACTTTGCTACTTCTTTTTCCCTCCCTTCTTTCAACCAGATGCTATCACATTTATCTCTAAAGCTGAACTCTTCCCTCAAACCGCTAAAAACTCTACTTGGACGAGTCAGGGCTCGTTCCTCCCTCTCCTCCACCGTCTGACTACTTCATGCTACCTATTAAAAATTCTTCGCATTGATTTTTTCCATGCCCTCGCTGGCCTGAACCCTCGGAAGGCTTATGGTTACCTGATGGGGTGCCCCCTATTATTCTCCGATACTGCGCCTCCGTGCTTGCACCTTGCCTAGTAAAACTCTTTCATCTGTCAATATTTACCTTTTCTTCTTGCTAAAGTTTGCCTACATTCAGCCTGTTCTTACATTCCTATTGGTTTAGTTTCCTGCCTATCTAAAGTTTTTGATTCTATCCTCAACAGAAAGATTCTTAAATATTTACCAATTCACAACCTTCTATCTGATCGCCAGTATGGGTTCTGTCAAGCCCGCTCTACTGGTGATCTTCAAGCTTTCCTTACTAAGTCTCTTTTAGAGATTTTGGTGTAACTTTTGCTGTTGCTTTAGAAATAACAAAAGCTTTTGATAGTCTGTCACAAAGATTTGATTTCCAAATTACCCTCCTAGGTCTTCTATCCTTCTCTTTGTAACTTCATCTCAAGTTTCCCTTTGACCCTTCTATTGCTGCTGTGGTAGATGGTCACTCCTAAATCTATTAACAGTGGTGTTCTTCAGGATCCTGTCCTGTCACCCACTCTCTTCCTATTATTTGTCAATGATTTAAACAAAACTTCTTGTCTTATTCACTCCTACGCTGATGATACCACTCTGCACTTTTCCATGTCTTTACGTGCACGTCCAACCCTTCAGGAAGTAAGCAGTTCACGCAGGGAAATCACAGAATGCCTTACTTCTGATCTCTCTAAAATTTCTGATTGGGGTACAGGAAACTTGGTATTGTTTAGTCCCTCAAAAACTCAATTCCTCCATCTATCAACTCAACACAAACTTCCAGACAATTGTCCCCTCTTTCTCACTGACACTTAACTGCCACCCTCTTCTATATTCGGTCTGTTCTTTTCTTATAATCTAAACTGGACATTTCACATCTCATTTCTAGCTAAAACAGCTTCTATGAAGTTAGGTGTTCTGAGACGCCTCTGGCAGTTTTTCTCAAACCCTCCCCCCTGCTAACTCTGACCAGGGTCCTTATCCGTCCATTTATGGAGTATGCTTCACATGTATGGAGGGGGGTTCCACTCATACCGCTATTTTAGACAGGGTAGAATCAAAAGCTTCTCGTCTTATCAACTCCTCTCCTCTAAATGAATGTCTTCTGCCTCTTTCTAATCGCCACAGTGTTACATCTTTTGCTATCTTCTGCTGCTATTGTCATGCTAACTACTCTTCTGATCTTGCTAACTGCGTGCCTCCCCTCCTCCCGCGGCCTCGCTGGACAAGATTTTCTTCTTTCTCTCACCCCTGTTCTGTCCATCTCTCTAATGCAAGAGTTAATCAGTATTCTCAGTCATTCATATCTTCTCTGGTAAACTCTTGAACTCCCTGCCTGCTTCTGTATTTCCACTTCCTTTGACTTGAATTCCTTTAAGAGGGAGGTTTCAAGAGACTTATCCTTTAATTTCTGACTGCCGCTTTGGACCGTTTTTGGGGACCGGCATCTCAGTGGGCTTTTTTTTTTTTTATTGGATTTTTTTGCCCTTGGCCGGTGTCCCTCCCACATAAAAAAAAAAAAAAAACTTCAAAACCCATATACATCCTAGTTTCTCCCTGTCCTGCACTTTTAATTGACTTAGATTTATCTTAGTTTTATATCTATTTTTTTCATCTTATGATCTTACCTTTTGAAAGAGACGTTAATTTGAAGCCTTATCATGATTCACATGCGATTGTTGACCATCACGTCTCGTAAATCGATAGTTACTGTAAAACAGCTACACACAATTAGAAAGGCAGATATACCAGTAGTATTTTTTTCGTGTTTGTTTTTGGAAATGAAGACACACACACACACACACACACACACACACACACACACACACACACACACACACACACACACACACACACAAACAAGTCGTTACGCACATGTTTTATACTAATGAAAATATATTTTGAAAACACTAATAGTAACTTTTATTAATTCCTACCTTTCTTGTTTTCCTTTTCTCTAGTTTAATGGGCTGCCCTTTGCCTCTGCAGCTCACACAGTGAAGCCACATAACGCCTGATTTCTGATCTCTCTAATACTTATGACTGGGACAGGGCAATCTTAGTATTGTTTAATGCCTCAAAAACTCAAATCCTCCATCTATCAACTCGACACAGCCTTCCAGACAACAATCCCCTCTTCTTCAGTGACACTCAACTGCTCCTCTCTTCTACACTAAACGTTCTCTGTCTGTCCTTTACGTATAATCTAAACTGGAAACTTCACATCTCATCTCTAGCTAAAACAGCTTCCATGAAGTTAGATGTTCTGAGTCGTCTCCGCCAGTTTTCTCCCCCTCCCCAGCCGCTAACTCTGCACAGGGGCCTTATCCGTCCATGTATAGGGTACATATGCTTCACATATATGGGGGGATTCCACTCATACCACTCTTTTAGACAAGGTAGAATAAAAAAATAAAAAAAAAAACTCCTTGTCCATGTACTTTTTGTCCATGAAGATAGGAGGGGCGCCGGCCATGGGAGGTGCCAGTCCCCGAACAGAGTCGAAACTGGTAGTCAAAAACTACAAGATAAATGTCTTGGAAACTCACTCTTGAAAGAGTTCAAGTCACAGGAAGGAGGAAATACAAAAGCAGGCAGGAAGTACCAGAGTTTACCAGAGAAAGGGATGAATGACAGAGGATACAGGTTAACTCTTGCATTAAGGAGGTGGACAGAATAAGGGTGAAAGAAAGAAGAAAGCTTGTGCAGAGTTGCCGCGGTAGGAAGGGAGCCATGCAGTTAGCAAGATCAAAAGAGCAGTTGGCATGAACAAAACGGTAGGAAATAGGAAGAGATGCAACACTGCGGCGATGAGAAAGAGGCTGAAGACACTCAGTTAGAGAAGAGGAATTTATAAGACAAAAAATTTTTATTCTACCCTGTCTAAAAGAGTGGTACAACTGCGTGACAAACACAACTTGTGCTGACCCCGCATCTGCCTCATTCTCCACGTCATAGTTTGTGTCGTGACGTGACCTCCAGTGACCTGACCATTAGCGGCATAGCTCGGCATATCTTCATATGGCTTTAGTCAGCTTATTTAATTTATTTTCTTTTTTTCCATGTCCTACTGAATGTCAGAATTAGTTACATTAGTAAGGCAAATGTCTGGAAAAGCTTTGAGTATTCCTTACACAACTTTTAACGGTATTTGACACAAAATAGATTTACAGGACTGCCATTACTATCACAGGAAGCGAGGTGTGGCACTCTGTTCCCTGTCCGTTTCTGCTTGGCTTTTCTTCTTTAATATTTCTCTGTGCCAGTCTTCATTATTCCATATTACTGATACTGACAATCTCTCTCTCTCTCTCTCTCTCTCTCTCTCTCTCTCTCTCTCTCTCTCTCTCTCTCTCTCTCTCTCTCTCTCTCTCTCTCTCTCTCTCTCTCTCTCTCTGTGCCGTTAGGTTGTTGTTACACTTTGTTGTCTAATCTGTTTATTATGATTATTTACAGAAACAAAAATAGGAGCACTAAACCGGCGGTTAATGGAAAATCCATCCATGTCATAAGTAGAAATATCTTTTCTCGTAAATACACCACTGCATACTACACATTCCGTAACATAACAGAAATATAGGAGTACAAACACAAATGGAAATAGGATACTCCCTCTTTTTCCTCCTCCATCTCTTCCCCTTTCTTATCTGCATCCTCTTACACCCACAGATCGACAGTCTCTTCTACATTCAAACCTTCCTCCTCCAATATCTTTCCAGATTTTCCTCCCTCAGCTAACGTTACCCAGGCCATTCCCTTCCACCAATCTTCTCCCAAAACGCGTCATCTCTCTCTCTCTCTCTCTCTCTCTCTCTCTCTCTCTCTCTCTCTCTCTCTCTCTCTCTCTCTCTCTCTCTCCATTTGCAGGTTGTTTTTCTTCTTTGGTTTATACGTCAGTTCTTTCCGCTTCCTCTAATTTGCTAAACCTACATCCCCATTCTTTCTTTAATCATTGCTTCACACGTGCCTAATTCTTCTTACACATCGTCTTGCAGGCTGCAGCGGAGGCGGCGCCGCGGCTCTCAAGTTAGAGTCAATAACCGTCCCGGCCCACCAGGTGACGGGCAAGCCGGTGGAGCTGGACTGCAACTACGACCTTGAGGGGGACACGCTATACTCCGTCACGTGGTATAGAGACCAGGACGAGTTCTATCGCTATACCCCCGGGGACACCAACCCGGTGGATATCTTCGAGCTGCCCGGAGTGTCTGTGGATGTGAGTATCCGTGTGTGTGTGTGTGTGTGTGTGTGTGTGTGTGTGTGTGTGTGTGTGTGTGTGTGAACAGAATTGAACTGAATTGAATTTATTCCTGCTCAGATATAGAGAACAAAATGTGAAGCACAGCTCCTCTTTCTGTAAACATTGTTTCTTTTAACTTAAATATATACATACGATAGCTTTTTTTGTCAAAATTGTGTGTGTGTGTGTGTGTGTGTGTGTGTGTGTGTGTGTGTGTGTGTGTGTGTGTGTGTGTGTATTTTGAGTGAACTCACAGGCCTCAAAGCGACCTTGGGAACTGACTACCGTTATGGTCTTGGTGTCCAAAGCGTTTTTTTTTTTTTTTTATGTAGGAGGGACACTGGCCAAGGGCAACAAAAATCCAATAAAAAAAAAATGCCCACTGAAATGCCAGTCCCATAAAAGGATCTAAAGCAGTAGTCAAAAAATTGAAGGATAAGTGTCTTGAAACCTCCCTCTTGAAGGAATTCAAATCATAGGAAGGTGGAAATACAGAAGCAGGCAGGGAGTTCCAGAGCTTACCAGAGAAAGGGATGAATGATTGAGAATACTGGTTAACTCTTGTGTTAAAGAGGTGGACAGAATACGGGTGAGAGAAAGAAAAGTCCGCGGGAGGAGGGGAGGCATGCAGTTAGCAAGATCAGAAGAGCAATTAGCATGGAAATAGCGGTAGAAGACAGCTAGATATGCAACATTGCGGCGATAAGAGAGAGGCTGAAGACAGTCAGTTAGAAGAGAGGAGTTGATGAGACGAAAAACTTTTGATTCCACCCTGTCTAGAAGAGCAGTATGAGTCGACCCCCCCAGACATGTGAAGCATACTCCATACATGGACGAATAAGGCCCTTGTACAGAGTTAACAGCTGGGGGGTGAGAAAAACTGGCGGAGACGTCTCAGAACACCTAACTTCATAGAAGCTGTTTTAGCTAGAGATGAGATGTGAAGTTTCCAGTTCAGATTATAAGTAAAGGACAGACTGAGGATGTTCAGTGTGGAAGAGGAGGACCGTTGAGTGTCAGTGAAGAAAAGGGGATAGTTGTCTGGAAGGTTGTGTCGAGTTGATAGATGGAGGAATTGCGTTTTTGAAGCATTGAACAATACCAAGTT